>NC_092264.1:19833882-19913882 GCF_036320965.1 Panulirus ornatus
ATTGGGAGGTAAGTTTGAATGGAGAAAAACTGGAGGAAGTTAAGTGTTTTAGATATCTGGGAGTGGATCTGGCAGAGGATGGAACCATGGTAGCGGAAGTGAATCATAGGGTGGGGAGGGGGCAAAAATCCTGGGAGCCTTGAAGAATGTGTGGAAGTCGAGAACATTATCTCGGAAAGCAAAAATGGGTATGTTTGAAGGAATAGTGGTTCCAACAATGTTGTATAGGTTGCGAGGCGTGGGCTATAGATAGAGTTGTGCGCAGGAGGGGGGATGTGCTGGAAATGAGATGTTTGAGGACAATGTGTGGTGTGAGGTGGTTTGATCGAGTAAGTAATTTAAGGGTAAGAGAGATGTGTGGAAATAAAAAGAGCGTGGTTGAGAGAGCAGAAGAGGGTGTTTTGAAATGGTTTGGGCACATGGAGAGAATGAGTGAGGAAAGATTGACCAAGAGGATGTATGTGTCGGAGGTGGAGGGAACGAGGAGAAGTGGGAGACCAAATTGGAGGTGGAAAGATGGAGTGAAAAAGATTTTGTGTGATCGGGGCCTGAACATGCAGGAGGGTGAATGGCAGGCAAGGAATAGAGTGAATTGGATCGATGAGGTATACCGGGGTTGGCGTGCTGTCAGTGGATTGAATCAGGGCATGTGAAGCGTCTGGGGTGAACCATGGAAAGTTGTGTGGGGCCTAGATGTGGAAAGGGAGCTGTGGTTTTGGGCATTATTGCGTGACAGCTGGAGACTGAGTGTGAACGAATGGGGCCTTTGTTGTCTTTTCCTAGTGCTACCTCGCACACATGAGGGGGGAGGGGGATGGTATTCCATGTGTGGCGAGGGGGCGATGGGAATGAATAGGGGCAGATAGTGGGAATTGTGTGCATGGGTATATATGTATGTGTCTGTGTGTGTATATATATGTGTACATTGAGATGTACAGGTACGTATATTTGCGTGTGTGGGCGTGTGTGTGTGTACATTGTGTATGGGGGTGGGTTGTGCCATTTCTTGTGTCTGTTTCCTTGCGCTACCTCGCAAACGCGGAAGACAGCGACAAAGCAAAATAAATATAAATAAATGAATAAAAAAAATATTCCTAGTAAATTATATGGGAGGGTATTGATTGAGAGGGTGAAGACACGTACAGAGCATCAGACTGGGGAAGAGCAGTGTGGTTTCAGATGTGGTAGAGGATGTGTGGATCAGGTGTTTGCTTTGAAGAATGTATGTGAGAAATACTTACAAAAGTAAATGGATTTGTATGTAGCATTTATGGATCTGGAGAAGGCATATGATAGAGTTGATAGAGATGCTCTGTGGAAGGTATTAAGAATATATGGCATTGGAGGCAAGTTGTTAGAAGCAGTGAAAAGTTTTTATCGAGGATGTAAGGCATGTGTACGTGTAGGAAGAGAGGAAAGTGATTGGTTCTCAGTGAATGTAGGTTTGCAGCAGGGGTGTGTGATGTCTCCATGGTTGTTTAATTTGTTTATGGATGGGGTTGTTAGGGAGGTGAATGCAAGGGTTTTGGAAAGAGGGGCAAGTATGCAGTCTGTTGTGGATGAGAGAGCTTGGGAAGTGAGTCAGTTGTTGTTCGCTGATGATACAGAGCTGGTGGCTGATTCATGTGAGAAACTGCAGAAGCTGGTGACGGAGTTTGGTATTAAGAATATATGGTGTGGGAGGCAAGTTGTTAGAAGCAGTGAAAAGTTTTTATCGAGGATGTAAGGCATGTGTAAATGTAAATGTGAATAAGAGCAAGGTTATTAGGTACAGTAGGGTTGAGGGTCAAGTCAATTGGGAGGTAAGTTTGAATGGAGAAAAACTGGAGGAAGTGAAGTGTTTTAGATATCTGGGAGTGGATTTGGCAGCGGATGGAACCATGGAAGCGGAAGTGAATCATAGGGTGGCAGAGAGGCAAAAATTCTGGGAGCATTGAAGAATGTGTGGAAGTCAAAAATATCTTGGAAAGCAAAAATGGGTATGTTTGAAGGAATAGTGGTTCCAACAATGTTGTATGGCTGCGAGGCGTGGGCTATGGATAGAGTTGTGCGCAGGAGGGTGGATGTGCTGGTAATGAGATGTTTGAGGACAATATGTGGTGTGAGGTGGTTTGATCGAGGAAGTAATAATAGGGTAAGAGAGATGTATGGTAATAAAAAGAGTGTGGTTGAGAGAGCAGAAGAGGGTGTTTTGAAATGGTTCGGTCACATGGAGAGAATGAGTGAGGAAAGCTTGACCAAGAGGATATATGTGTCAGAGGTGAAGGGAACGAGGAGAAGTGGGAGACCAAATTGGAGGTGGAAAGATGGAGTGAAAAAGATTTTGTGTGATCGGGGCCTGAACATGCATGAGGGTGAAAGGCGTGCAAGGAATAGAGTGAATTGGAACGATGTGGTATAACGGGGTCGACTTGCTGTCAATGGATTGAACCAGGGCATGTGAAGCGTCTGGGGTAAACCATGGAAAGTTCTGTGGGGCCTGGACGTGGAAAGGGAACTGTGGTTTCGGTACATTATTACATGACAGCTAGAGACTGAGTGTGAACGAATGGGGCCTTTGTTGTCTTTTCCTAGCACCACCTCGCACACATGAGGGGGGAGGGGGTTGTTATTACATGTGTGGTGGGGTGGCAATGGGAATGAATAAAGGCAGACAGTATGAATTATGTACACGTGTATATATATATATGTCTGTGTGTGTATATACATGTATACATTTAGATTTATAGGTATGTATATTTGCGTGTGTGGACGTGTATGTATATACATGTGTATGTGGGTGTGTTGGGCCATTCTTTCGTCTGTTTCCTTGCGCTACCTCACTTACGCGGGAGACAGCGACAAAGCAAAATAGATAAATAAATAAATAAATGAATACACACATATACATATACACATTTTTTTTTTTCGCTGTCGCTGTCTCCCGCGTTTGCGAGGTAGCGCAAAGAAACAGACGAAAGAAATGGCCCAACCCACCTTCATACACATGTATATACATACGTCCACACACACAAATATACATACCTACACAGCTTTCCATGGTTTACCCCAGACGCTTCACATGCCCTGATTCAATCCACTGACAGCACGTCAACCCCGGTATACCACATCGATCCAATTCACTCTATTCCTTGCCCTCCTTTCACCCTCCTGCATGTTCAGGCCCCGATCACACAAAATCTTTTTCACTCCATCTTTCCACTTCTAATTTGGTCTCCCACTTCTCCTTGTTCCCTCCACCTCCGACACATATATCCTCTTGGTCAATCTTTCCTCACTCATTCTCTCCATGTGCCCAAACCATTTCAAAACACCCTCTTCTGCTCTCTCTACCACGTTCTTTTTATTTCCACACATCTCTCTTACCCTTACGTTACTTACTCGATCAAACCACCTCACACCACACATTGTCCTCAAACATCTCATTTCCAGCACATCCATCCTTCTGCGCACAACTCTATCCATAGCCCACGCCTCGCAACCATAAAACATTGTTGGAACCATTATTCCTTCAAACATACCCATTTTTGCTTTCCGAGATAATGTTCTCGACTTCCAGACATTCTTCAAGGCTCCCAGGATTTTCGCCCCCTCCCCCACCCTATGATCCACTTCCGCTTCCATGGTTCCATCCGCTGCCAGATCCACTCCCAGATATCTAAAACACTTTACTTCCTCCAGTTTTTCTCCATTCAAACTTACCTCCCAATTGACTTGACCCTCAGCCCTACTGTACCTAATAACCTTGCTCTTAATCACATTTACTCTTAACTTTCTTCTTTCACACACTTTACCAAACTCAGTCACCAGCTTCTGCAGTTTCTCTCATGAATCAGCCACCAGCGCTGTATCATCAGCGAACAACTACTGACTCACTTCCCAAGCTCTCTCATCCCCAACAGACTTCATACTTGCCCCTCTTTCCAAAACTCTTGCATTCACCTCCCTAACAACCCCATCCATAAACAAATCAAACAACCATGGAGACATCACACACCCCTGCTGCAAACCTACATTCACTGAGAACCAATCACTTTCCTCTCTTCCTACACGTACACATATCTTTCTTTCTTTCTTTCAAACTATTCGCCATTTCCCGCATTAGCGAGGTAGCGTTAAGAACAGAGGACTGGGCCTTGAGGGAATACCCTCACCTGGCCCAATTCTCTGTTCCTTCTTTTGGAAAATTAAAAAAAAAAAAAAAAAAACAAGAGGGGAGGATTTCCAGCCCCCCGCTCCCTCCCCTTTTAGTCGCCTTCTACGACACGCAGGGAATACGTGGGAAGTATTCTTTCTCTCCTATCCCCAGGGATAACGTACACATATATATACATATATACACATATATACACATGTATATGCATATATACACATGACAGCTAGAGACTGAATGTGAATGAATGTGGTCTCTTTTGTCTGTTTTCCTAGTGCTACTGAAGCTTTTCTGGGCTTTGTTTGTATCATTTACATTGACAAAATCATCTGATCATAAATATTTATTAAGTCCTTGATCTGGTATCTTTTGTTAATTTATGCTGACTAGTAGGACATGCAGTATTGAACATAACTTCAAAAATGAATTATTGGTGATCATTTGCACCAAACATTTTTCCAAATTCTTGATTATTAATGGGATTCTCATTCACCGCTAAAAGTAGATCTATGTTCTCATCGTGAGTACATTTCTCAGGTAATTGGATGAGGTCACTAACAAGCAACTTTGGTAGAGAGTGTGCTCAGAATTACTGGAAAAGTATTCCCTCACTTGAAGATCAGTATGTTAAAATCTCTTACTGTCATTGAATTGTATTCACTACAGAATTATGGTAATATATCTAGTCTTTCACTTACCTCTGGAATCTTTGCAAGGGCCATACAAATTAGTCCTACTGTTTACATCTTGCAAAGCTTAAGTTTCTACAAAACTGAAATCAATATTGTCAATGGCTGTAACATTTTTCATTATGAGCTTTAACAAAGAGCAAGTCACCACTGCTTACTTTACCTTTATCACTGTCAAATATACTGTGACCTGAAATTGTGTATTCAGCAAGGGAATTTCTGTTTTTGATATCTTTTGATGTTAGAGGCTCCAATCATGGACAAAAATCCACATCATGGCTGGGGTTTGAAGTGGAAAACATGATTTTTGGTAAGTCTCTGGTCATTCTTGTTTGGAAAGACAATAAGAGGGTTGAGAGTTCCAAAGGTTTGAAGTGTACAGAAAGAAGCATTTCTCAAAATGATGACCCTTGAGTTGCCAATGGCCCCACACTTATTTTTATGACACTGTAGCTTTCTGAATATTGTATATTTTAACTAATGGTATACTTTAACTAATGGTATCTGCTAGCTCTAGGAAGCAAAAACCCAAGGCAATACCTATACAACAGGGAAAGTAAACCAACATAGAGGCACAAGGTAAGTGGGTGAAGTTGTGTGGTTAGCTTGGGAAAGTTGATAAGACAAGCTGCTTTAGACTCATATCTGTCCTGTATATAGAGCTAGAACCATCCTAGATATGAGGGGAGTATTCTGTACAAAGATAGATCAAGCCCTTGTATAAACAGAGCTAATGTTCAGAAGAAATGAAACTTCAGAATCTAAACAGGACTCCAAGTTTTTCTTAGGCATACCTCTTTTTGACTTGAACTGTAAGGTTCAGGTCAATGGGTAATTTGTGTTAAAAATGTTTTGAAGATAATGGTGAAGTGAAGATTACCTTTGTCTTGACCATTATGGGTCATTCAAAGGCCTGTGAGGAACAGACCATGGCCTAGTGGTGTTGAGGATGTAATGAAAATAAGGGTTTATTAGAGATGGCCTTTGTCTTGCCCATAAGGTCCAAGTCAGAGATGAATGGTGTCAACAGTTAGGTGAATATGAGGGTGCAGTGTAGGTGGCCTTTGACCTGACCCATAGGGTTTAAGTCTGGGGCAGGTGTTGTGAAGATAAGCGTTTACTGAAGATTGACCTGAATTATATGGTTTAAGTCATTGGCCACTTATGTTGAGAGTTTTGTGAAGGTTAGGATGTAGTGAAACAGGGATTAGTGAAGATAGGTGTGTAGTAATGTTAGCCTTTAACCTGAATTGTAAGGCTCTGATCAATGGCCAGTTGTGTTGAGATGTGGTATAGATTAGGGTATAGTGGAGATGACCTTTGACACGATACTTATGAATCAGATCAAAGGCCTGTTAGGATCAAAGGCTAATGGAATCATGAATGAAATGAAGATGGTGTAGTGAAGATGGCCTTTATCCTAATCCATAATGTTGAGTCAAAAGGAAATTGCATCAAGAGCATAGTGAAGATGTTGTCCCATGAAGATAAGGATGTAATGAAGATGGCCTTTGACTTGACCCTTACGAATCAGGTTAAAGACAAATGGCGTTGAGGGTGGGGTGAAGATGTAGTTTAGGAAAGATAAGGTAGCAGTGAAATGGCTTTAGACCAGACTCCAAGATGATCCAAGTTAATATCAAAGCTAGTCAAAAAAACTAGAGAACATTGTATGTCAACTACAGCTATGTGCAATAAAAAGAAAACGAAAATGAGAAAAAATCTTAAAAACTTTTTTTTTTTTTTGCCGGTCTACCGCGTTTGCAAGGTAGCGCAAGGAAACAGACGAAAGAAATGGCCCAACCCACCCCCATACACATGTATATACATACGTCCACACACGCAAATATACATACCTACACAGCTTTCCATGGTTTACCCCAGATGCTTCACATGCCCTGATTCAATCCACTGACAGCACGTCAACCCCAGTATACCACATCGACCCAATTCACTCTATTCCTTGCCCTCCTTTCACCCTCCTGCATGTTCAGGCCCCAATCACACAAAATCTTTTTCACTCCATCTTTCCACCTCCAATTTGGTCTCCCACTTCTCCTCGTTCCCTCCACCTCCGACACATATATCCTCTTGGTCAATCTTTCCTCACTCATTCTCTCCATGTGCCCAAACCATTTCAAAACACCCTTCTGCTCTCTCAACCACGCTCTTTTTATTTCCACACACCTCTCTTACCCTTACGTTACTTACTCGATCAAACCACCTCACACCACACATTGTCCTCAAACATCTCATTTCCAGCACATCCATCCTCCTGCGCACAACTCTATCCATAGCCCACGCCTCGCAACCATACAACATTGTTGGAACCACTATTCCTTCAAACATACCCATTTTTGCTTTCCGAGATAAAAACTTACTGTTGTATAATCAAAGATATGCATGAAGAAGTATGAAAAATAGAAAAAAATAATAATTTACCTTTTTTTAAACACAGAGCAGTGTTGAAGTTAGCATCATTGGGATTCCCAGCTAACCATCTCGGTGCATAGCAGAGGAGGAATGAATGAAAGGAGTGAGCATTGCATAACAAGTGAGGAGCGAGTGGAAGATTGAACAAGGAGAAAAATTTTTTAGACAGTGTATATCTTGTCTCAGGACACATATGTCACAAATGATTGTGAAATGACATATGTATGTCAAAGTTAGGGTGTCTGAAAAATAGAAATAGTAAGTGACATAAAAAGAGTGAATACATTCACCAAAGAATTATTATAAAGCTTAAGCTTCACTAATGATCTTTTCTTTGAACTAGACTTCCCTCCCACATGAGTTGCACCACCACAGGAAGTAAGTGTACCAACAAATGATATATGTCACAGTTTGGATATCCAAACTAAAAGTAACTGACATAAAGTTTATCTACAAATTACCCTAAAGCTTACATTTAACTAACACTTTTCACCTCAAATTCCCTCTTCCAACACATATACTATAGAAAGTAGATAGTACCAGGTCAAGTGGAAACACCAATGACTGAGTCTTCCACGCTGAAAGAGATGCTACTGAGGGCTTGAGTAATGCATAGGTGGTGCGACGAGGCCTATAAGGCATGTGATGATGTTCATGAATGCTTTGCTTGGCATGCAGTTTAGTACAATGGTGCAGACATCTTATCTCAGATGATGTATGTTGCAATTGACATTGTACCTCACAATCAAAAGGTTAACATCTCATTTAGATCATATACAAAATACTGTATTTTTCTCATTTCATACAGTTCCCCTTGTAAGCCCAGAATTAGATATATGCTAATTGTTTGTCACACCTACTGAGGGAGTTGGAGTGTTAGTTTGAGCTAGAGTACATTTTCTAGTTTCTGAAGTGTAACATTTATAGTAATCACTGATTTATTTGGGGTTGCTTAAAGAAATTAAATCAGTTTTCCCCCATAAATCTTTCTTTTGAATACCAGAATAAGCACACTTTACATCTGATCACCAAAACTCTAGTTTCTCTCTAAATCTTGTAAATAGTCAAAGATGAGCTTGGCACTTTTAAAGGAAAGGGATCACAGGATTTTTTTCCCAAAGCTAGCACAGTTCCCAAGGCTAATAATGTGGAATCTAATGCCCCCATATCATAGTGAAGATGGTTACAATACAGCTACCACACTGTGGAACATGACTGGTACCTATAACAACCAAACTTAACAAAGTATTAGAAGACAGATGATCATCAAAAACATGCCTTTAAGTAAAGATATGCTTTTTTCATATTGATCCTTAATAGTCATAAGATATGAGACAAAAAACTGACAGTACAATTATTATTTTTATTATTATTATTATTCTATTATCATTATTATTATCATTATTATTATTATGAATATCAGAGTATTATCATATAACCCTAGGACCCCTTTCTCAGTGATCCAGGGGCTCCCACAGCTTCAAGGCTGCTAAACACACATTAACAACTTCTATGAAACTGTATTTTGTTTTATCACTCAACAGAGAAATAGCCATGCCAAAGGTAACTTTTCGCTAATGAAATGACCTCAAGTAGGCAGAGTCTGGCAACACTTGACAGATATGTGGCATTTTTATCTGAAGCCGTAATTTCTGAGATGAATAATATAAAAATTTCTGTCCACAGCACAATCAACAATGTCTCCTCAATGCTCAGCATATTATCATTCTTAGGTTTGTCAATAATATTGTCATGAAAGAAAAGACCAGAAACTGTAGGATACATTTGTGAAAAGATGGAATAACTTTTGTTGACTTTAGTCACAGTTTTGGCTCATTTTCTAATGTGCAAGTCTGATGGAAGTGGAAGAGTTTTTGTTTCCCATCTTGTTATAGTTGTATTGCATATTTTACAATGAAATTGAATGTTTTGTTTTTCTGTTGAAATTTATAATGCTAGAGATGTGTAATACAAAGCATTTAATACTAAAAGTGTCAATATTCTTGTCTTAATGAGCATACACATTTGAACTCATACTGATGCAGTATGGAAAGCACTGAAAGTAGTACAGCTTGCAAGTGGAGGGTTAGTTATCATTCCCCTCAATATAACCCAGTTTTCTATAGAATTTTAAAGCAGTAGCAACATGGGCACAGATACCTGAGTTTATATAAAGATAAGAATGAATGCTGTGGAAAATATCCATGATTAAAAGTCTAGTAATTACACATAAGTATAGTACTTAAGCAATGAATACATGTGTGGGTATCTAACAGTACTAAAGTAGAAGTACTAAAGTTTGGGTAATACATGTGAAAGATGCACCAAATTTTCAAATTTCTGACAGCAAGTAACATGGGATCATCACCTTCAAATAGTATGCAATATTTGCCTCATTGTGGTAAATGTTTAACCAAGGGTAAGTTGATGGCCTGCTTTGTCCCAAGTCTTACATCTGTCTGTGAACCAAGTCAGTTTTGACCATTCACTGGATGAGGAAAACCTGCTTTGATCTAAGAAGAATTTTCCCTTAGATAAGTAGACATTTGATAGTGTGCTCTACTCCCAACCTAAGAGACTACTGCTGGATGTTTCGGAATGACACAGATGTTTTGGCCAGGGGCGGTTTGTTTTGGGAAGTTACATGGTAAGGGGAATGGGAAGTTAAATGCTCTTTTCACAGGCATTTTCAAAGATCCTTGCACAAGCACTGTTAAACCAGGCAGTTCAAGAGATAAGTCAGATGTGAGTGTCCACATATCCAAGCAAAAACGTTTTCACTATAAAAGTAGTTTTCTTCTTGATCCTCTTTGTTCTAGTCTTTGATTTGCAAGTAGAATCAAATAATGATATATAGATAATATTTTGTTATCTGTAATATTGTACAAAACAATGAATATCACCATACTTAGTAGTCGATCAGCTTCATTGGTAAAGACATTGCATATATTTTCATGTTAATATTGTATATTACCTAGTTATACTTGATCAAAGTTTATTTACATTGTGAGTAATAACAAACTTGTGCAAGGTAAACTGTTACAAAAGGAATTATAGTCAACCATTCAAATGAAATGGGAGTGCTGAAGAATTATCCAGATTCCAGCACTGATGTGATAACTTTGGCCTTGGTTGTGCTGTTATTATAACTAGATTGTACAGAAGATAATCATAAGAGATCTTATGGTATGGTCAGAATTGTACCTGTTCTGTGTGTTCCAAAATATCTTATTGGTTTTACTGATATTTTTTTGTACTCTTCCTTGTTTTATGTCGGTAGAACTGTGAGGGTTTTGTAGGGTTGTCTCGTGTAAAACTTAATTTCCTACAATTCCTTATCTTCATTGTCATTATGTGTCTTTCCTTTTGTACTGATAATCAAATTTAGATAAGAAAAGACATTGTAATACTCCTTACTTAATGATAATTCTATCAAACAGTAATTCTACATTACTTGAAATGCAATAAAAAGACATGAAATTATGTGAGTTGCAGGCAGCCACTGAACTTTTCAAGTATCAGCATTGTTCCATATCAATTCACCATGTAATTCATTTTTCCATCTTCATTCATAAATATGTTTTCATCTCTTCAATGTGACATGAGCAAAAATCATAGCTGTTACAGGTTTTTGTCATTAGATCATGTGAAAATCTTTAAAACAGTTTACCATTTCTACGAATATTGTTCATAACTGTACAGCCTACTGAAAACACAAAACTCATCCACTGCTTTGTTAAAATTCAACACATCAGGCATGAAGTCATGTTGGGTGGTTCTTATGTATGACTGAGTGTGTCAACTTAAAATGTGTCTGTGATTGTAGTCTCAAGATTTTTATGTGTTAAATGTAATTCTATCTTTGCAGATAGGTTAAATGATAATGATGAATAAGTTGTAAATCAATATAGATTTGTAGAAGGTTTCTAGTTTCATTACCCCTTTGATTTTTGAAGTATTCCTTTTATTGCTTCTGGAGTGCAATTATTCGAGTTGTTGAATATGAATCAGCCAACCCAATATTTGGTTACAACTTTAGTTGTTTACTGTTCAGGTGATTTTGATCTGATTTTTGCTGCAAGAGTATGAATGCACAAATCTTTGACTAGGTGGCACATCAACATTATGTATTTCTTAACACCCCCAAAATGCAAATGGTTTGAGGGAGTAGATTTCTTGTCAATGACAATCCTTGTACCTATTTGGCATGGTATTACAGATAGAGGATATCCAATGCAAACATCCAAAGTCTGAAAACATCCCAAACATGAATGCCTGATCACTTTTGATTCTTGCCAAAGTAGCACATGAGATTCTTAAATCTGAATTTGAGCTGGTAGTGATCTGTTATTTTATCATTCATTTGTAAGGGCTTTGCCCTTTTTGTGCCTGTGTAATTGCACCCAACAAGCATTTAACCCTTAGCACTGCATTGTTTGTGTCATCACCAAACTCTACCTTGTTGATTTGAGCCAAGGAAGAGTTTTTCATTTTAAATTACACTTGTTAGAAAAGGAGGCAAGAAAGTTTTGCATAAGTACAGTGAATACATGTTTTCTTAATATTTTTTAATATTACTTATACTATATACAAAAAACACTGAAAAGATGAGAAAAAAATCGGGCTAACCCAGAAGTCCTAAAATCTTTGCTGTTTTGTCCCAAGGATACTGAGATGGAGCTCTATCTGTATTCATGTTGTTACTTTTCAATCAATTTTCATCATCTGTGAATACATTAATTAACTACTGCCATCAACATCAATTACATGGAGTGGATCAAGTATATATAATGATGAGCACTATTTGTGAGAATCTATTTCGTAAAACTAGAGTCCTCAAGCCCAGCCTTGGCGGGTGACAAAGGACAGGAATGTCCAATTCTCTATGGGTAGGCTTCTTACAACAAGTAAAAGTACTAATGTTGTTCAGTTTGTGTTCTTCCTCATTTATTGGACTCATGACCAAGTTTCCATCCCTGTGCTTGCAACCTCTATATACGGGATGGGGATTTCATGGATTGTGCACAAATATTTCCTCATTTGTCAACATTTAACAGGAGAAATAAGAAGTGAGATCAGTATTTAACTCTTATTCAGTGGTGAAGCTTATTGTAAAGTAGTGATGGTTATCACAACACCTGAGGAGAATTGGATCATTCTTTTCATGATGGAAGTATAGCAATAATGAAGATTGCCTTTGGATCCACTAGTGGCAGCCAGAGGTTTATAACTCCTGGCATTCTTTCCTGTTTGCCCTTAACCATTATTAGTGGAAAGAAGTGTACATTTACTGATACATTAAGTCTAAACAGGTGGTTTTGCTAAGACTGGCTCATTTAATTCTGTGCTTCCACAGGGTAGGGTTCTGTGGAAAGTTTGTCCTACTAATCACTTTAGTGTTGATATGAAGGAATTGTATTATCTTTACAAGATTTTGAAGGATTTTTTTACCCCTTTTTCTCATCATACTGAATAAAAATAATGGAAAAACGTAAATAGCTATGGAACATAACTCTGGAATAACCTTCCCTGAAAACATTGTGAATGGTCCCAGATAACCTTGGCATGGAAATGGGACTTGACCCTTGTGAGTGACAGAATTCAAAATGAAATGAAGCTGAGGGAGAGCCTAACTTTCCACACCAGGAATTGTAAATGAAATTATATTGTTGAAATGTTACATTAATGTGGAAATATGATCCATTTTGCTATTCTTATTTCCTTAAAGTATGGTAGCAGCACTCAAGAACATTTCGTCTATTTACATCACCAAGGAGCAGCAGGTTGAAAGAATATTCAAATATTTAATGTATGTATGACGCATGGTGTAGTGCCTGAGGATTGGCGGAATGCATGCATAGTGCCATTGTACAAAGGCAAAGGGGATGAAGGTGAGTGCTCATATTACAGAAGTATAAGTTTGTTGAGTATTTATGGGAAATTATATTGAGGGTATTGATTGAGAGGGTGAAGGCATGTACAGAGCATCAGACTGGGGAAGAGCAGTGTGGTTTCAGAAGTGGTAGAGGATGTATGGATCAGGTGTTTGCTTTGAAGAATGTATGTGAGAAATACTTAGAAAAGCAAATGGATTTGTATGTAGCATTTATGGATCTGGAGAAGGCATATGATAGAGTTGATAGAGATGCTCTGTGGAAAGTATTAAGAAGTATTAGAAGTATTAGAAGCAGTGAAATTTTATCGAGGAAGTAAAGTATGTGTAAGAGTAGGAGGAGAGGAAAGTGATTGGTTCTCAGTGAATGTCGGTTTGCAGCAGAAGAGCCTTCATGGTTGTTCAATTTGTTTATGGATGGGGTTGTTAGGGAGGTGAATGCAAGAGTTTTGGAGAGAGGGGCAAGTATGCAGTCTGTTGTCGATGAGAGGGCTTGGGAAGTGAGTCAGTTGTTGTTCGCTGATGATACAGCGCTGGTGGCTGATTTGGGCGAGAAACTGTAGAAGCTGGTGACTGAGTTTGGTAAAGTGTGTGAAAGAAGAATGCTGAGAGTAAATGTGAATAAGAGCAAGGTTATTAGGTACAGTAGGGTTGAGGGACAAGTCAACTGGGAGGTAAGTTTGAATGGAGAAAAACTGGAGGAAGTGAATTGTTTCAGATACCTGGGAGTGGATTTGGCAGCGGATGGAACCATGGAAGCAGAAGTGATTCACAGGGTGGGGGGAGGGGGCAAAAGTTCTAGGAGTGTTGAAAAATGTGTGGAAGGCGAGAACATTATCTCGGAAAGCAAAAATGGGTATGTTTGAAGGAATAGTGGTTCCAACAATGTTATATGGTTGCGAGGCATGGGCTATAGACAGAGTTGTGCAGAGGAAGGTGGATGTGTTGGAAATGATATGTTTGAGGATAATATGTGGTGTGAGGTGGTTTCATCAAGTTAGTAATGAAAGGGTAAGAGAGATGTGTGGTAATAAAAGGAGTAGTTGAGAGGGCAGAAAAGGGTGTTTTGAAATGGTTTGATCACATGAGAGAATGAGTGAGGAAAGATTGACCAAGAGGATATATGTGTCAGAGGTGGAGGGCACGAGAAGTGGGAGACCAAATTGGAGGTGGAAGGATGGAGTGAAAAAGGTTTTGAGCGATCGGGGCCTGAACTTGCAGGAGGGTGAAAGGTGTGCAAGGAATAGAGTGAATTGGAACGATGTGGTATACCGGGGTCGACATGCTGTCAATGGATTGAACCAGGGCATGTGAAGCATCTGGGGTAAACCATGAAAAGTTTTGTGGGGCCTGAATGTGAAAAGGGAGCTGTGGTTTCGGTGCATTATACATGACAGCTAGAGACTGAGTGTGAACGAATGTGGCCTTTGTTGTCTTTTCCTAGCACTTCCTCGCACGCATGCGGGGGAGGGGATTGCCTTTTCATGTGTGGCGGGTGCAAACGGAATGAGTAAAGGCAGCAAGTATGAATTATGTACATGTGTATATATGTATATGTCTGTGTATGTATATATATGTATATGTCTGTGTATGTATATATATGTATACGTTGAAATGTATACTTATGTATATGTGCGTGTGTGGACGTGTATGTATATACATGTGTAAGGGGTGGGTTGGGCCATTTCTTTCGTCTGTTTCCTTGCGCTACCTCGCAAACGCGGGAGACAGCGACAAAGCAAAATAAAAAAAATAATATATATATATATATATATATGAAGTCTGTTGTGGATGAGAGAGCATGGGAAGTGAGTCAGTTGTTGTTCGCTGATGATACAGCGCTGGTGGCTGATGCATGTGAGAAACTGCAGAAGCTGGTGACTGAGTTTGGTAAAGTGTGTGAAAGAAGAAAGTTAAGAGTAAATGTGAATAAGAGCAAGGTTATTAGGTACAGTAGGGTTTAGGGTCAAGTCAATTGGGAGGTTAGTTTGAATGGAGAAAAACTAGAGGAAGTAAAGTCTTTTAGATATCTGGGAGTGGATCTGGCAGCGGATGGAACCATGGAAGCGGAAGTGAATCATAGGGTGGGGGAGGGGGCAAAAATCCTGGGAGCCTTGAAGAATGTGTGGAAGTCGAGAACATTATCTCGGAAAGCAAAAATGGGTATGTTTGAAGGAATAGTGGTTCCAACAATGTTGTATGGTTGTGAGGTGTGGGCTATGGATAGAGTTGTGCGCAGGAGGGTGGATGTGCTGGAAATGAGATGTTTGAGGACAATGTGTGGTGTGAGGTGGTTTGATCGAGTAAGTAACGTAAGGGTAAGAGAGATGTGTGGAAATAAAAAGAGCGTGGTTGAGAGAGCAGAAGAGGGTGTTTTGAAATGGTTTGGGCACATGGAGAGAATGAGTGAGGAAAGATTGACCAAGAGGATATATGTGTCGGAGGTGGAGGGAACGAGAAGTGGGAGACCAAATTGGAGGTGGAAAGATGGAGTGAAAAAGATTTTGTGTGATCGGGGCCTGGACATGCAGGAGGGTGAAAGGAGGGCAAGGAATAGAGTGAATTGGATCGATGTGGTATACCGGGGTTGACGTGCTGTCAGTGGATTGAATCAGGGCATGTGAAGCGTCTGGGGCAAACCATGGAAAGTTGTGTGGGGCCTGGATGTGGAAAGGGAGCTGTGGTTTCGGGCATTATTGCATGGCAGCTAGAGACTGAGTGTGAACGAATGGGGCCTTTGTTGTCTTTTCCTAGTGCTACCTCGCACACATGAGAGGGGAGGGGGATGGTATTCCATGTGTGGCGAGGTGGCGATGGGAGTGAATGGGGGCAGACAGTGTGAATTGTGTGCATGGGTATATATGTATGTGTCTGTGTATGTATATATATGTGTACATTGAGATGTATAGGTATGTATATTTGCGTGTGTGGACGTGTGTGTGTGTATACATTGTGTATGGGGGTGGGTTGGGCCATTTCTTTCGTATGTTTCCTTGCGCTACCTCGCAAACGCGGGAGACAGCGACAAAGCAAAATAAATAAATAATATATATATATATATATATATATATATATATATATATATATTATCCCTGGGGATAGGGGAGAAAGAATACTTCCCACGTATTCCCTGCGTGTCGTAGAAGGCGACTAAAAGGGGAGGGAGCGGGGGGCTGGAAATCCTCCCCTCTCGTTTTTTTTTTTTTTTTTAATTTTCCAAAAGAAGGAACAGAGGGGGCCAGGTGAGAATATTCCAAAAAAGGCCCAGTCCTCTGTTCCTAAAGCTACCTCGCTAACGCGGGAAATGGCGAATAGTTTAAAAGAAAAGAAAGAAATATATATATATATATATATATATATATATATATATATATATATATATATATATATATATATATATATATATATATTAGTATTTTGTATGTGAAATATTCACAAATAGATAGAATATTTCAAAACTGTGTATGCAGCAGAAAGTGTGTCAAAACTTGAGTGCGGGTTGGCAGGTAGAATGATCTTGGAAGCTGAATGAGCGTGCCACATTTCCGCCACGACCACTATTGGTCAGTCAGTGTCCCAGTTACCACCGTTGGTTATACCTCCTCGTGTGATTGTCCTGTGTCCCGCTGTATTTATGTTTGTTAATGTAGCATCCAATTATCTAACATCTACAACTCCAGAATTTGCAGTTAAACGGAAGAGAACATCTCTGACCAAATGAAGCTAGAAATCTTACGACCCACCAATGCTGTTGAGGGAGTTTCAGCGATTGGGCTGTTTACATCCTGGATGAATCTAGCTACAGACCTTAACCAAGATGACTTTGCTGTCTGCTAAGGTAACCACAAAGTTAGAAATCCATTCATGGAGAAAATGCTTTCTTTATATACAGAGCATGAGACGTAGAAAAGCAGCTGCTCTAAATACCCTTCAACTCAGGTTTAAGTTTGTGAATATTTCTGAGTGTTTATGTAAAAAAGACAATGAAGCTGAGGCAGAGCCATTTCAAGCTAGTGAATGATGACTAGATAAGTTTATTCAATGTCAGAAGCAACGTAAGGTAATGGTAATGGGAGGACCCGTCCGTGACCTTCCTGCGAGGTTTTCACAGAACATATCCCCTGCATAGAGCAAGGGATGGCCATTCTCTGAATTATTTAATATATCGAAAAGAAAACTTGAATAATCAATATTTTTGTTATGCGAAACGGTCCATTTCACTGAGCATTTTGAATAACAGGTTATACTGTACATACTTTTTGAAGGATGGGGAAAAAACCTGTAACCTGCACAGTCTCTCTCTCTCTCTCTCTCTCTCTCTCTCTCTCTCTCTCTCTCTCTCTCTCTCTCAAACCATGGATCCTGCAAATCTAATTTTGTACCTCTTTATTTACCTTCATTCCTCATCCGTGTGAACCTGTGTAAGGGAGGGCTGAACCCATTGCTGAGACATCATGCTAGAAACTATAATACAAAATTCTGAGGTGTCCATCATGGAATAAAATTTGCAGATACCTCCTCCTATATGTCCACGGGACCACTGAAATTATAAAGCTTAAAGTAAACAGGATTGGATTAAGTTAAGTGTAGCTTTTCTAAAGAACTTTGACGGGTATTTTTTGTGGGGTTGCTGAAATGGAAGGACTGAGAGAGAGGGGCACGGAAAACATCAAACATCAACAACAACAACAACAACGATTTATCGTGTAGATTATACAAGGTGAGGTAACAAAGGGCAATGGACTACTGAAGGTGCAAGATTATGATGGGAGAGGGAAAGGAAGGTAGGTTGAATAACACGAGACAGGCTTGGCAGGGGTCCTGTGATGTTAGTGTGGATGCCAGACGAAGCAGGAACACGTGGGAGAAGTGTGTGGCTGCCGAGTCAACGTTGTGCTCCTGTGGGAGGTGAGTGTGGCATGTATCGCGGCTCCTGAAGTGTGTCGCGACCACCGATTTGTACTTGGGTTGCAGGAGGTTTCTGAAGAGGTGCTAGGCTTGCAGGGGTGCTGTGGGCGTGCCCCTTAGGTCCTCCCTTGTTGCAGCTACTGCTCGCGATGGGCGGAAACGATGTCTCACGCGACTCCTGCTTGAGGTGGACGTCGGAGATGAGGCACCATAATGAAACCTGCCTGGAAGATGAGATGTCTAGGGTCACATTAGGACATCTTAGATGGAAACGCCCTAAGGGCGGCATGAGTCTGGAGTTACATCGTTAAGACTTTAGGTACCGGCGTGGTACACTTGCCGAGTGGTGAGTCAGCTGCCTGCCTTGCTACGTTTTTTTGCTTTTGTTTTGAGATCGTCGGACCTCTGCATGGTCCGACACGGGCCTTTGCCTATTGGCGGCCCGTATAACTTGCTACGATGATACCTGGGTATTTAAGAGGTATTTCCAGAGGGAATTAGAGACTTCGCAGCCGAATGCTGCAAGCTTCTTACCTACATGCTGGTGGACTTGAGTTTACGAACGTAAGAGCGTCGCTTTCTTGTGGAAAGGGTCTGGCCATCTATAATTACAGTAGGTGCAGTTGTGTAGGATGTACCACCAAACATATCCTTCCGGGGATTATTAAGGTAGATGAGAACACAGGCTGTCACCAGTCAATGGCAACGTCGTTAAAGTGACCTTGGGTCGCTAATGAACTATGAACTGCTTAGTGCCATTAAACCGAAGTATCTTGGACGGTGAACTGGTTAGCAAGTAAGACATCGTATGCGGCTTCAGTAGATGAAATTCTAGAAGCAAATGTACCATTATATTGACATTCTAATGTTCATCAGTTGTATCACTGAGTGTTACTAACAACAAAAGCAAGTGGTTGGGGTGACGCAATGAAAGGTAAAGATAACTTTCAACATGAGTGCATCTCATAGCATGAGCTGAACTATGTGAACAGGAGTATGTAGAATCTTGAAATATCATCTTTGTGTAGCCATCATTGCCATACCCATCTTTGCTCGGTATCCTGAGGGGTAAAAAACAGTGATAATGCAAAAATAAACCAGACTCTTGCACCTCAACTAAGAGACTCCGTTGATTTAGTCAGCTGGGACGATAACCATGAGAGTCGCAGCTTGTCACGTTATAGGATGAGATATACTCCCTTCATATATTTGTCTGCATAGTCACCACTATCATATTCATCATCACTCAACATATCGGATGTTAGAGAAATTAAAGGCAAGAACAATTAAGACAGACACTTGCACCACCCCTATCAGACTCATCGACATACAATATCTACAGATAACAAGTGCTTGTGTTGTCATCTGTTAAAAGAAAAGACACTTACCCTGATGATAGAAAACGTATCTGGAATCCCACACGAGTTATTCCGGGATAATTTCGCACAGTATGTGACCCAAGTTAACTCAATCATTTACACAAAAGCTTTGCCTGAGTGTGCTCAGACTAAGTAAAGATTGAAAAAGTATATATATATATATATATATATATATATATATATATATATATATATATATATATATATACCATCCAAACCTGCTGCCTTGCTGGCTTTCATCTTCCGCAAAGCTTTTACTACCTCTTCTCTGTTTACCAAATCATTTTCCCTAACCCTCTCACTTTGCACACCACCTCGACCAAAACACCCTATATCTGCCACTCTATCATCAAACACATTCAACAAACCTTCAAAATACTCACTCCATCTTCTCACATCACCACTACTTATTATCACCTCCCCATTTGCGCCCTTCACTGAAGTTCCCATTTGCTCCCTTGTCTTACGCACTTTATTTACCTCCTTTCAGAACATCTTTTTATTCTCCCTAAAATTTAATGATACTCTCTCACCCCAACTCTCATTTGCCCTTTTTTTTCACCTCTTGCACCTTTCTCTTGACCTCCTGTCTCTTTCTTTTATACATCTCCCACTCAATTGCATTTTTTCCCTGCAAAAATCGTCCAAATGCCTCACTCTTCTCTTTCACTAATACTCTTACTTCTTCATCCCACCACTCACTACCCTTTCTAATCAATATATATATATATATATATATATATATATATATATATATATATATATATATATATATATATATATATATATTATCCCTGGGGATAGGGGAGAAAGAATACTTCTCACGTATTCCCTGCGTGTCGTAGAAGGCGACTAAAAGGGAAGGGAGTGGGGGGCTGGAAATCCTCCCCTCTCGTTTTTGATTTTCCAAAAGAAGGAACAGAGAAGGGGGCCAAGTGAGGATATTCCCTCAAAGGCTCAGTCCTCTGATCTTAATGCTACCTCACTAACGCGGGAGACAGCGACAAAGTAAAATAAATAGAATATATATATATATATATATATATATATATATATATATATATATATATATATATATTCTTCTTTCTTTCAAACTATTCGCCATTTCCCGCATTAGCGAGGTAGCGTTAAGAACAGAGAACTGGGCCTTTGAGGGAATACCCTCACCTGGCCCAATTCTCTGTTCCTTCTTTTGGAAAAGTAAAAAAAAAACGAGAGGGGAGGATTTCCAGCCCCCCGCTCCCTCCCCTTTTGGTCGCCTTCTACGACACGCAGGGAATACGTGGGAAGTATTCTTTCTCCCCTACCCCAAGGAATAATATATATATATATATATATATATATATATATATATATATATATATATATATATATATATATATATATATATATATATATATTATTTATTTATTTATTATACTTTGTCGCTGTCTCCCGCGTTTGCGAGGTAGCGCAAGGAAACAGACGAAAGAAATGGCCCAACCCCCCCCCCCCCCATACACATGTATATACATACGTCCACACACGCAAATATACATACCTACACAGCTTTCCATGGTTTACCCCAGACGCTTCACATGCCTTGCTTCAATCCACTGACAGCACGTCAACCCCGGTATACCACATCGCTCCAATTCACTCTATTCCTTGCCCTCCTTTCACCCTCCTGCATGTTCAGGCCCCGATCACACAAAATCTTTTTCACTCCATCTTTCCACCTCCAATTTGGTCTCCCTCTTCTCCTTGTTCCCTCCACCTCCGACACATATATCCTCTTGGTCAATCTTTCCTCACTCATCCTCTCCATGTGCCCAAACCACTTCAAAACACCCTCTTCTGCTCTCTCAACCAAGCTCTTTTTATTTCCACACATCTCTCTTACCCTTACGTTACTCACTCGATCAAACCACCTCACACCACACATTGTCCTCAAACATCTCATTTCCAGCACATCCATCCTCCTGCGCACAACTCTATCCATAGCCCACGCCTCGCAACCATACAACATTGTTGGAACCACTGTTCCTTCAAACATACCCATTTTTGCTTTCCGAGATAATGTTCTCGACTTCCACACATTTTTCAAGGCCCCCAGGATTTTCGCCCCCTCCCCCACCCTATGATCCACTTCCGCTTCCATGTTTCCATCCGCTGCCAGATCCACTCCCAGATATCTAAAACACTTCACTTCCTCCAGTTTCTCTCCATTCAAACTCACCTCCCAATTGACTTGACCCTCAACCCTACTGTACCTAATAACCTTGCTCTTATTCACATTTACTCTTAACTTTCTTCTTCCACACACTTTTCCAAACTCAGTCACCAGCTTCTGCAGTTTCTCACATGAATCAGCCACCAGCGCTGTATCATCAGCGAACAACAACTGACTCACTTCTCAAGCTCTCTCATCCCCAACAGACTTCATACTTGCCCCTCTTTCCAAAACTCTTGCATTCACCTCCTTAACAACCCCATCCATAAACAAATTAAACAACCATGGAGACATCACACACCCCTGCCGCAAACCTACATTCACTGAGAACCAATCACTTTCCTCTCTTCCTACACGTACACATGCCTTACATCCTCGATAAAAACTTTTCACTGCTTCTAACAACTAATATATATATATATATATATATATATATATATATATATATATATATATATATATATATATATTCCCTGGGGATAGGGGAGAAAGAATACTTCCCACGTATTCCCTGCGTGTCGTAGAAGGCGACCAAAAGGGAAGGGAGCGGGGGGCTGGAAATCCTCCCCTCTCGTTTTTTTTTTTTTTTTTAATTTTCCAAAAGAAGGAACAGAGAAGAGGGCCAGGTGAGGATATTCCCTCAAAGGCCCAGTCCTCTGTTCTTAACGCTACCTCGCTATCGCGGGAAATAGCGAATAGTATGAAAAAAAAAATATATTATATATATATATATATATATATATATATATATATATATATATTATCCCTGGGGATAGGGGATTAAGAATACTTCCCACGTATTCCCTGCGTGTCGTAGAAGGCGACTAAAAGGGGAGGGAGCGGGGGGCTGGAAATCCTCCCCTCTCTTTTTTTTTTTTTTCAAAAGAAGGAACAGAGGGGGCCAGGTGAGGATATTCCAAAAAAGGCCCAGTCCTCTGTTCCTAAAGCTACCTCGCTAACGCGGGAAATGGCGAATAGTTTAAAAGAAAAGAAAGAATATATATATATATATATATATATATATATATATATATATATATATATATATATATATATATATATATATATATATAGCCTTAAGAACAGAGGACTGATCCTTTGAGGAAATATCCTCACTTGGACCCCCTTCTCTGTTGCTTCTTTTGGAAAGTTAAAAATGAGAGGGAGGATTTCCAGCCCCCCGCTTTTCCCCTTTTAGTCACCCTCTACGACAGTCACGGAATACGTGGGAAGTATTCTTTCCTATTCCCAGGGATAATAAACATATACAGACAAAAAGGCCACATTCGTTCACACTCATTCTCTAACCGTCATGTGTAATGCACCGAAACCACAGCTCCCTTTCCACGTCCAGGGCCCACAGACCTTTCCATGGTTTACCCCAGACATTTTACATGCCCTGGTTCAGTTCATTGACAGGTTTTGTGGTGTGTGTGGCAAAGTATTCTGGAAAGATGCTTCTGGTGCCTTTTTTTATATACTGCCGGCAGGTTAGAGGTGCATATGTAATGATGTTTCTTGCTAGTTAAAGGAAGTAAAAGTTGCTAAGCTTTGGTAAATATTTATCAATAAAGACATTTATGGAGGGTGGGTGCTCCCTTAGTGCTATGAGGCTTAGTGAGAACCAAGTATGTTCCATTCTGTACTCCTATTCAGATATCGGATGTGTCTATAAATTATATTATCGTTGTCATCTACCCTTTGCATATTTTCTTTGAAGCTTGATGCCTGCCAATTGATTTGATTTTTAGTTGTCCGTGCGTGTTGTTTTGGCATATCATCGATGTAGGGATAACTTTCGTTTGTTATGAGTTGTGGAGCCTTGTCTTTATAACTTTAGCATGCCAGTGTTGGAGGCGACGTGTGTGTGTGTGTGTGTGTGTGTGTGTGAAGTGGGTAAGGATATATATGATCTTGGCTTTCATTAAGTGTAATTTTGGGCTTTTCAGTAGGTACCAAAATCTTTACAAACTGATCAAAGCCGCTTTTCCCTTCTTTGTTGATATCAAGCATGATGATTTTAGCGTGTGGCCTGGGATTGCATGAGCTCTTGTAACGACTGTTCAGTTGTCGTCAGCCTTCATCAAGATCCCACAATAAACAAACGAAAGCCATTCAGGTTACGCAGTGATAGTGTCCGTAGTCTCAGAAGTATCTGAACTGTTCGCCTCAAGATTTTTCGATTGTTGTTAGATATTGACGTGGTGGTTTTACTGAACCTAGCAATTGATAGGCGTACAGGCTAAGTAACGTACACAGTTGCAAGAAAAAAAGTCACTGTCTTCAGCCAGCGTGTCGGTAAACTACGTTGTGGTGATAAGTGAAGACTGGCTATGCTCCGCCCACCGTCCCTTCCCCGGTGACGGCCGTCGTCGTCGCCGGCAACCCTCCCGCAGTCGCTCCGTAACCACGGTAGTGTGTGTTGAGTGAATGCAGAGCTATGCACATGTAGATTCTGCTTTTCTTCCTCAATATGGTTGTGTTCTATTTACAGTCACTTTGAAATCACACGTATGCTTAAGTGAACTGTGTATATTAATTTCAGCTTAACATGAAAGGACTATTAGTATGAACAGTGGTCCAGTAAATTTTTCAAAACCATATTGATAATGTGTGCGGAGTCGTTCATAGATACACAGTTTTGAAAACTCTTGAGATATTATCATAAAGGTTTGATTTTATGAACTTAAGTTGTTACATATGAGAAACTTCCTAGAATCTCAGTTCAAACAAGCAGACTTGTAAAATCCAAACTTGCCTCACTGTATCGTGACCAGTCGTGTACACTATGCAAGTGCTTTACTTCCCACCCTTATAATGACCATGATGGGGACACGGGCAAGGTGGGTGCTGGTGTGGGCGGCAGTGTTATGGTGTGGTGTGGGCGGGGCAGGAGCCAGAGGAAGGGTCTGGCTGGATGAGACGGGAGCCTACAGGGACATGGTCCTGGCCATACATCCCACCTTCATCCCTACAAACTGCTCAGCATTTTTCACCAACTTGAAGGTACGATTTCTTTTTTCGTTACATTGATTATATTTGTTCTTTTGGTATATAAGAGTATTTTAGATATTCTTTCTTAATTATTGAGAGTTATACTCCATGGAGGCAAAACAGGTAAAACTGAAGTGCACCAAACTTCATCTGCAGCTGGTTACTGCTACCACTCAACCCAGCTGGGCCTTCCGGGTCTCCTCTATTGTGAAACTTGACATGTAAACTTGTGTATTGGGCCAATTGTAAATAGTTAGCACATCCTCTTTTTCCCTGTGAGACTACGGATGACTAATGACACTCAGATTTTTCAGTTAAAACATTTAATATCATAGCAAGTCCTATGGTGATATCTAATAACTTAGCTAGTCCCATGGTATGTAATAAAGAACCAAACATGATTACGACACTTGTTGCCCTGCGTCCGTCGTTTGATGGTTATGAGGTCAGTGTGCAGTGTCGCTGTTGCAAGGCTAAACCAAAAACTAACTTGATCGGATCTTACGTAATTTGTGAATTTGTCATAATTTTGATAATTATTAACAATGAAATACGCAACTTCTTTTCAGTAAATTATATTTGATGTGCCATTTGAAGTCTCGAAGCTAAAGGAGCATGAAAATCCTCGTAAATTATTTGGAATATCATATGTCTCAAGAGATTTTTTTAGTAGACCTAAGTTATTGACGAGTGATGATGGTAGTGAGGTTCCAGGACCTCGGGCCCGAACTTATTTTCTTGTATCCACAACTCACTTAAACATATTTTGATGTAAAGCGAAAACCCATGTCCTCACTTCTTGATGCCTGCCTGACGCAAGTCCCTTATAACGTCTCTATAAAGTGCTCCAACCACGTCACTGACCGGGGCCACACACAGGTCGTCCGTCGTAAGTGTAGCTTGGTTGAGTGCGGTGGGAGTCCCAGGCAAGACTTTCGAATTTAAGTCTTGGGAAATCATCCTCACTACAGCTCATTGATGGTTCCCACCTTGAATATTTTGTGTTCAATTCTGGTCAACCTACTTGTGTAATTATATAGTCAGTGAGGAGAGAGTACAGAAGCGAGCTACCAAGAGACAAATCCTATGAGAGCCGAATAAAAAGATTTAGTCTGTAGAATTTATAAAAGAGAAGGGTTAATAGGTCTCCTACTACAAGTATTTGAAATCATTAGTCTTAGATAATCTCGATCTATAAAGCTACTTGACTTAGATTTCGTCTGATTTCACGCGTAGTAATGGTTACAAACTCGTGGTTCCTTATTGTGGATCTTCAATTTATACATTCTTGAAAATGTCCGAGAGAGAGAGAGAGAGAGAGAGAGAGAGAGAGAGAGAGAGAGAGAGAGAGAGAGAGAGAGAGAATCCTGAGACCCGTATGATTCTTCTCTTGAGATGGTGGGAAGATTTACTCTTGGGCCCATGGTGGGACTCGAGGCCCCCATGGTGGGACTCGAGGCCCCCATGGTGGGACTCGAGGCCCCCATGGTGGGACTCGAGGCCCCCATGGTGGGACTCGAGGCCCCCGTGGTGGGACTCGAGGCCCCCGTGGTGGGACTCGAGGCCCTCGTGGTAGAAGCTGGTCATAGTTAACTGAGACTCGAGGCAAATTATCAGCGTTGTCATTGTCTGTTGTTGATCTGAATGATATAAACAAACATTGCCGCAAATATGACCATACCTAGTACAACCAAGAACATTACTGTGTTGCGTTAAAATCAGTTTAGAGACATGTCAAAATAAGATGGAATACCCTGGCAAGTGTATGGCAGTGATTGTGTAGTAGTGTGAGCGTCACAACGTTATGGCAGCGATATTTGGATAATTATTCTTTGAGTACAGTGAACGTCCTTTCAGAAGACATAGTTATGGCAGCTTCAGAAAAGCGTGGAAAGACTCAGGACTGTAGTAGTATAAGGGGGAATTTAGAAGCACCCAATTGTTTAGTGTAAATATGTAACACTGCAATATATCAATTGATCATCATCAAGGCTGCCACTCAACTATAACTGAAATGTATAGCAAATGTAATTACATTATTTACAGTACGAAGATAAGATTCTCATTATTTACGGTTGTCATTACTTGGCAAGTACGAAGCAGGAGTCACTTGGAGGAAATGAACATTTGATGATAGGACTGTGGCCTTAGGAGGATGGCTTTATGGTAGAACTGTGGCCTTATGATAGGAAGATGGCCTTATGGTCGAACTGTGGCCTTATGATAGGAGGATGGCCTTATGGTAGAACTGTGGCCTTATGATAGGAGGATGGCCTTATGGTCGAACTGTGGCCTTATGATAGGAAGATGGCCCTATGGTCGAACTGTGGCCTTATGGTAGAACTGTTGCCTTATGATAGGAGGATGGCCTTATGGTCGAACTGTGGCCTTATGATAGGAGGATGGCCTTATGGTAGAACTGTTGCCTTATGATAGGAGGATGGCCTTATGGTCGAACTGTGGCCTTATGATAGGAGGATGGCCTTATGGTAGAACTGTGGCCTTATGATAGGAGGATGGCTTTATGGTAGAACTGTTGCCTCATGATAGGAGGATGGCCTTATGGTCGAACTGTGGCCTTATAAGAGGATGGCCTTATGGTAGAACTGTGGCCTTATGATAGGAGGATGGCCTTATGGTAGAACTGTGGCCTTATGATAGGAGGATGGCCTTATGGTAGAACTGTGGCCTTATGATAAGAGGATGGCCTTATGGTAGAACTGTGGCCTTATGATAGGAGGATGGCCTTATGGTAGAACTGTGGCCTCATGATAGGAGGATGGCCTTATGGTAGAACTGTGGCCTTATGATAGGAGGATGGCTTTATGGTAGAACTGTGGCCTTATGATAGGAGGTTGGCCTTATGGTAGAACTGTGGCCTTATGATAGGAGGATGGCTTTATGGTAGAACTGTGGCCTTATGGTAGAACTGTGGCCTTATGATAGGAGGATGGCCTTATGGTAGAACTGTGGCCTTATGATAGGAGGATGGCCTTATGGTAGAACTGTGGCCTTATGATAGGAGGATGGCTTTATGGTAGAACTGTGGCCTTATGATAGGAGGATGGCTTTATGGTAGAACTGTGGCCTTATGATAGGAGGATGGCCTTATGGTAGAACTGTGGCCTTATGATAGGAGGATGGCTTTATGGTAGAACTGTGGCCTTATGATAGGAGGATGGCCTTATGGTAGAACTGTGGCCTTATGATAGGAGGATGGCCTTATGGTAGAACTGTGGCCTTATGATAGGAGGATGGCCTTATGGTAGAACTGTGGCCTTATGATAGGAGGATGGCTTTATGGTAGAACTGTGGCCTTATGATAGGAGGATGGCCTTATGGTAGAACTGTGGCCTTATGATAGGGGGATGGCTTTATGGTAGGACTGTGGCCTTATGATAGGAGGATGGCTTTATGGTCGAACTGTGGCCTTATGATAGGAGGATGGCTTTATGGTAGGACTGTGGCCTTATGATAGGAGGATGGCTTTATGGTAGAACTGTGGCCTTATGATAGGAGGATGGCTTTATGGTAGGACTGTGGCCTTATGATAGGAGGATGGCTTTATGGTAGAACTGTGGCCTTATGATAGGGGGATGGCTTTATGGTAGGACTGTGGCCTTATGATAGGAGGTTGGCCTTATGGTCGAACTGTGGCCTTATGATAGGAGGATGGCTTTATGGTAGGACTGTGGCCTTATGATAGGAGGATGGCTTTATGGTAGAACTGTGGCCTTATGATAGGAGGATGGCTTTATGGTAGGACTGTGGCCTTATGATAGGAGGATGGCTTTATGGTAGAACTGTGGCCTTATGATAGGGGGATGGCTTTATGGTAGGACTGTGGCCTTATGATAGGAGGTTGGCCTTATGGTCGAACTGTGGCCTTATGATAGGAGGATGGCTTTATGGTAGGACTGTGGCCTTAGGGTGATAGCTTTATCATAGGACTGTAACTTTAAATATCACCGATAAGTTTTTACCCCAAACAAGGAGTTTGTGATTATTTATACGTCAGGTGGTAGTTAACAGGTAGTAGGCTCCCGTGATTGTCGTATTACGTTACCTTGAGTTATACAGGTTCATGAACAAAGGAACTGCATTTCGTAAAATTAAGCGCTTAATTACATACTTAATATTAATTAGAATTACATTATGCTAATTACTCGACCAATTACACGAATTTTAAGGTTTTGACCACAGATTCTTATTCAGCAGACGTAAAACCATCTATGCTGAAAATTTCAGAAAAATCTATGTTTTCAAAACAAGAAAAATCCCAGACTATATATAGCTTTGAATAATATTTTGCTCAGATTTTCAATTTCTTCAGATTTTCATGAAAATCTAGGAATATGTGGTATTCTTTATGGTGATTAAGGATATCGAGTCAAGATAATGTATTTCGTAAAATTAAGCGCTTAATTACAATATTAATTATAATTATATTAATATGCTAATTACTCGACTAATTACAAGAATTTTAAGGTTTTGACCACAGATTCTTATTCAGCAGAAGTAAAACCATCTATGCTGAAATTTTCAGGAAAATCTATGTTTTCAAAATCAAGAAAATGACCTAACCCGAAGATTGTCAAGGAATGAGGACTAATTACATTTTGATCGATAATAATGTTCCATAAGAGGGTGAAGGCATGTACAGAGCATCAGATTGGGGAAGAGCAGTGTGGTTTCAGAAGTGGTAGAGGATGTGTGGATCAGGTGTTTGCTTTGAAGAATGTATGTGAGAAATACTTAGAAAAGCAAATGGATTTGTATGTAGCATTTATGGATCTGGAGAAGGCATATGATAGAGTTGATAGAGATGCTCTGTGGAAGGTATTAAGAATATATGGTGTGGGAGGCAAGTTGTTAGAAGCAGTGAAAAGTTTTTATCGAGGATGTAAGGCATGTGTACGTGTAGGAAGAGAGGAAAGTGATTGGTTCTCAGTGAATGTAGGTTTGCGGCAGGGGTGTGTGATGTCTCCATGGTTGTTTAATTTGTTTATGGATGGGGTTGTTAGGGAGGTAAATGCAAGAGTTTTGGAAAGAGGGGCAAGTATGAAGTCTGTTGGGGATGAGAGAGCTTGGGAAGTGAATCAGTCGTTGTTCGCTGATGATACAGCGCTGGTGGCTGATTCATGTGAGAAACTGCAGAAGCTGGTGACTGAGTTTGGAAAAGTGTGTGGAAGAAGAAAGTTAAGAGTAAATGTGAATAAGAGCAAGGTTATTAGGTACAGTAGGGTTGAGGGTCAAGTCAATTGGGAGGTGAGTTTGAATGGAGAAAAACTGGAGGAAGTGAAGTGTTTTAGATATCTGGGAGTGGATCTGGCAGCGGATGGAACCATGGAAGCGGAAGTGGATCATAGGGTGGGGGAAGGGGCGAAAATCCTGGGGGCCTTGAAGAATGTGTGGAAGTCGAGAACATTATCTCGGAAAGCAAAAATGGGTATGTTTGAAGGAATAGTGGTTCCAACAATGTTGTATGGTTGCGAGGCGTGGGCTATGGATAGAGTTGTGCGCAGGAGGATGGATGTGCTGGAAATGAGATGTTTGAGGACAATGTGTGGTGTGAGGTGGTTTGATCGAGTGAGTAACGTAAGGGTAAGAGAGATGTGTGGAAATAAAAAGAGCGTGGTTGAGAGAGCAGAAGAGGGTGTTTTGAAGTGGTTTGGGCACATGGAGAGGATGAGTGAGGAAAGATTGACCAAGAGGATATATGTGTCGGAGGTGGAGGGAACAAGGAGAAGAGGGAGACCAAATTGGAGGTGGAAAGATGGAGTGAAAAAGATTTTGTGTGATCGGGGCCTGAACATGCAGGAGTGTGAAAGGAGGGCAAGGAATAGAGTGAATTGGATCGATGTGGTATACCGGGGTTGACGTGCTGTCAGTGGATTGAAGCAGGGCATGTGAAGCGTCTGGGGTAAACCATGGAAAGCTGTGTAGGTATGTATATTTGCGTGTGTGGACGTATGTATATACATGTGTATGGGGGGGGGGGTTGGGCCATTTCTTTCGTCTGTTTCCTTGCGCTACCTCGCAAACGCGGGAGACAGCGACAAAGTATAATAAAAAAAAAAAAAGATTTGATCAAACAGATTTTTCAATATAATCTTGGAAATTGTCAAATATTCCTCACATTTGTATAAACTACTTGTAACGAAATTATTGTACTAGCGTAGTTATCATGGTAATGTGATGGTAAGGTTAAAATGTTTCCTCATAGGTGAACAGTCTTCATGTGGGCGTGAAGATCCACCCAAGAATGTTCGGCCATTCTGCCTAATGCTATGTTTTGTGTCATACTATGTCTTGTGTGGTGCTATGTTGTGTGATACTATGTTTTGTGTCATACTATGTCTTGTGTGGTGCTATGTTGTGTGATACTATGTTTTGTGTCATACTATGTCTTGTGTGGTGCTATGTTGTGTGATGCTATGTCTTGTATGGTGCTATGTTGTGTGATGCTATGTCTTGTGTGGTGCTATGTTGTGTGATGCTATGTTTTGTGTGGTGCTATGTTGTGTGATGCTATGTTTTGTGTGGTGCTATGTTGTGTGGTGCTGTTTTGTGGTGCTATGTTGTGTAATGCTATGTTTTATGTTGTGCTATAGTGTGTGATGCTATGTTGTGTGATGCTGTGTTTTGTGTGATGCCATGTTGTGTGATGCTATGTTGTGTGATGCTATGTTGTGTTGTGCTATGTTGTATGATGCTATGTTTTGTGTGATGTTATGTTGTGTGATGCTGTGTTTTGTGTGATGCCATGTTGTGTGATGCTATGTTGTGTGATGCTATGTTGTGTGGTGCTATGTTGTGTGATGCTGTGTTTTGTGTGATGCTATGTTGTGTGATGCTTTGTTGTGTTGTGCTATGTTGTATGATGCTATGTTTTGTGTGATGCTATGTTGTGTGATGCTATGTTGTGTGATGCTGTGTTTTGTGTGATGCTATGTTGTGTGATGCTATGTTGTGTGATGCTATGTTGTGTAGTGCTGTGTTTTGTGTGATGCTATGTTGTGTGATGCTATGTTGTGTGATGCTGTGTTTTGTGTGATGCTATGTTGTGTGATGCTATGTTGTGAGGTGCTATGTTGTGTGATGCTGTGTTTTGTGTGATGCTATGTTGTGTGATGCTGTGTTTTGTGTGATGCTATGTTGTGTGATGCTATGTTGTGTAGTGCTGTGTTTTGTGTGATGCTATGTTGTGTGATGCTTTGTTGTGTTGTGCTATGTTGTATGATGCTATGTTTTGTGTGATGCTATGTTGTGTGATGCTATGTTGTGTGATGCTGTGTTTTGTGTGATGCTATGTTGTGTGATGCTATGTTGTGTGATGCTATGTTGTGTAGTGCTGTGTTTTGTGTGATGCTATGTTGTGTGATGCTGTGTTGTGTGATGCTATGTTGTGTGATGCTATGTTGTGTGATGCTATGTTGTGTGATGCTATGTTGTGTGATGCTGTGTTTTGTGTGATGCTATGTTGTGTGATGCTATGTTGTGTGATGCTATGTTGTGTAGTGCTGTGTTTTGTGTGATGCTATGTTGTGTGATGCTGTGTTGTGTGATGCTATGTTGTGTGATGCTATGTTGTGTGATGCTGTGTTGTGTGATGCTATGTTGTGTGCGGTGGTGAAGGTTCTTGCTTACCTTGATGGATAGTGTGTTGTTAGGATGAGGTCATCGTGAGGACCTAGCGTTGTATTGGGATATGTATTAAACTGGAAGTCAATGAATATTGACCAGATCACAGTAGTTATGATTCCTAGTGACACACTACCAAACCGTTACAGATAATTGTGTAATATTTGATTAATATGAGAACACAAGTTACATCTTATATCTTACACTTGCCGAAGAAAAACATGAACTCAAGTGATGTGGTTCCAGGATTACGTGTCGTGTCAGTGTCTGTTGTACTACGTAACAGCTCTGTCCACCTGACCCATGAACACTGTAAACAGTCGTTAATGGAGATGTACGTACGTACGTACAGCATCCCAGGAGCTACAGTTGGTTCGCCCATCTTCCAGATTTCAGAAATAGGACTCTGGATAGGCAAATGTTTCAAGTTATTGGTATACTCGTTTTCGGGCAATAATTTATGTATTAGATATTGTTGTTAATGTCATAAATTGATACCTGTGTAATTGTCGGGGAGTGAGAAGGCCGACCCCGCTCTATATGTCAATCAGTTGTCCTCAAGGAAGTTGTTAAGTTTGGCTGGTGAGCAGCCAAGTAGGAAGATTTGCTGGTAAGTGTTGAGCATCAGTCGCACCACACAGTTGTGCATCAGTCGCACCACACAGTTGTGCATCAGTCGCACCACACAGTTGAGCATCAGTCGCACCACACAGTTGTGCATCAGTCGCACCACACAGTTGTGCATCAGTCGCACCACACAGTTGAGCATCAGTCGCACCACACAGTTGTGCATCAGTCGCACCACACAGTTGTGCATCAGTCGCAACACACAGTTGAGCATCAGTCGCACCACACAGTTGTGCATCAGTCGCACCACACAGTTGTGCATCAGTCGCACCACACAGTTGTGCATCAGTCGCACCACACAGTTGTGCATCAGTCGCACCATACAGTTGTGCATCAGTCGCACCACACAGTTGTGCATCAGTCGCACCACACAGTTGAGCATCAGTCGCACCACACAGTTGTGCATCAGTCGCACCACACAGTTGTGCATCAGTCGCACCACACAGTTGTGCATCAGTCGCACCACACAGTTGTGCATCAGTCGCACCACACAGTTGTGCATCAGTCGCACCATACAATATTTACAAGTGTTGAAGTTGTAAAGGTATGTTGAAGGATTGGTAGCTTGTATCTAATGAAAATGTTTTAACAATGGAAATCTGGACATGTCAGTGTTGGCGGCAGTATTGGACGTGGGGGATGTCCAGATGATTGTAGAAACCCCTGACCCAGTGTAACCATCGTTAATGATTGTAGAAACCCCTGAGTAAGTGTAACCATCGTTAATGATTGTAGAAACCCCTGACCCAGTGTAACCATCGTTAATGATTGTGAACATCATCAGTTGGAGTGTGACCACATTGGCTAGACTCAGTGTGGCACAGATTGCCTGGAACCTGTGTCAAGTTCCTCTGTACATCAAAGGATCTCATTAGTCTGTACACCAAACGTAGTGAGCAACTTGGTGTACCAGACTGTGCACACCTGGAGGATTGCTGTACCAGAACCTCACCCACCTCACGTACCACTTGGAAGAGTAACTCAGTGGGTCCTCACTAACAAGTGAGGCGTATTTTCTGTGTTCAGATGACCTACCATACTGCTACCAGGACGGTCCAGTTATATACACGAGCATGAACCGGATGACATCAGCCAAGTGAGACGTGAACATATACGGTAGTGAAGAGGATGATTACCGTTCAGGAGATGCCATCCATAGTGTAAGGTTTACTGTGGGTTCCAGAATGTCTGATGTAAACTTCCTTTATTTCTTGTCACAAATCGAATGACAAAAACATGATGGCGTTCGTCAATTTGGTTCTAGAAAGCTAAGAAGCATTACCTTTGTGTGAGTGTCGTCACTCACTCCTACCTGGGGAAACTAGTCCAGTAATTCTCAGGCTGTTACCTGCCTGACCACTGACTGTGTAGCAACCATCTCTTGACACACACACACACACACACACACACACACACACAATACTACACTCATAACAACAGTTATATCATGGTAATATTACACTCATAACAACAGTTATATCATGGTAATATTACACTCATAACAACAGTTATATCATGGTAATATTACACTCATAACAACAGTTATATCATGGTAATATTACACTCATAACAACAGTTATATCATGGTAATATTACACTCATAACAACAGTTATATCATGGTAATATTACACTCATAACAACACTTATATCATGTAATATTACACTCATAACAACAGTTATATCATGTAATATTACACTCATAACAACAGTTATATCATGTAATATTACACTCATAACAACAGTTATATCATGTAATATTACACTCATAACAACAGTTATATCATGTAATATTACACTCATAACAACAGTTATATCATGTAATATTACACTCATAACAACAGTTATATCATGTAATATTACACTCATAACAACAGTTATATCATGTAATATTACACTCATAACAACAGTTATATCATGGTAATATTACACTCATAACAACAGTTATATCATGGTAATATTACACTCATAACAACAGTTATATCATGTAATATTACACTCATAACAACAGTTATATCATGTAATATTACACTCATAACAACAGTTATATCATGGTAATATTACACTCATAACAACAGTTATATCATGGTAATATTACACTCATAACAACAGTTATATCATGGTAATATTACACTCATAACAACAGTTATATCATGGTAATATTACACTCATAACAACAGTTATATCATGGTAATATTACACTCATAACAACAGTTATATCATGTAATATTACACTCATAACAACAGTTATATCATGGTAATATTACACTCATAACAACAGTTATATCATGTAATATTACACTCATAACAACAGTTATATCATGTAATATTACACTCATAACAACAGTTATATCATGGTAATATTACACTCATAACAACAGTTATATCATGTAATATTACACTCATAACAACAGTTATATCATGGTAATATTACACTCATAACAACAGTTATATCATGGTAATATTACACTCATAACAACAGTTATATCATGTAATATTACACTCATAACAACAGTTATATCATGTAATATTACACTCATAACAACAGTTATATCATGTAATATTACACTCATAACAACAGTTATATCATGGTAATATTACACTCATAACAACAGTTATATCATGGTAATATTACACTCATAACAACAGTTATATCATGGTAATATTACACTCATAACAACAGTTATATCATGGTAATATTACACTCATAACAACAGTTATATCATGTAATATTACACTCATAACAACAGTTATATCATGTAATATTACACTCATAACAACAGTTATATCATGTAATATTACACTCATAACAACAGTTATATCATGTAATATTACACTCATAACAACAGTTATATCATGGTAATATTACACTCATAACAACAGTTATATCATGTAATATTACACTCATAACAACAGTTATATCATGTAATATTACACTCATAACAACAGTTATATCATGGTAATATTACACTCATAACAACAGTTATATCATGGTAATATTACACTCATAACAACAGTTATATCATGGTAATATTACACTCATAACAACAGTTATATCATGGTAATATTACACTCATAACAACAGTTATATCATGGTAATATTACACTCATAACAACAGTTATATCATGGTAATATTACACTCATAACAACAGTTATATCATGGTAATATTACACTCATAACAACAGTTATATCATGGTAATATTACACTCATAACAACAGTTATATCATGGTAATATTACACTCATAACAACAGTTATATCATGTAATATTACACTCATAACAACAGTTATATCATGTAATATTACACTCATAACAACAGTTATATCATGTAATATTACACTCATAACAACAGTTATATCATGGTAATATTACACTCATAACAACAGTTATATCATGGTAATATTACACTCATAACAACAGTTATATCATGTAATATTACACTCATAACAACAGTTATATCATGGTAATATTACACTCATAACAACAGTTATATCATGTAATATTACACTCATAACAACAGTTATATCATGTAATATTACACTCATAACAACAGTTATATCATGGTAATATTACACTCATAACAACAGTTATATCATGTAATATTACACTCATAACAACAGTTATATCATGGTAATATTACACTCATAACAACAGTTATATCATGGTAATATTACACTCATAACAACAGTTATATCATGGTAATATTACACTCATAACAACAGTTATATCATGGTAATATTACACTCATAACAACAGTTATATCATGTAATATTACACTCATAACAACAGTTATATCATGGTAATATTACACTCATAACAACAGTTATATCATGGTAATATTACACTCATAACAACAGTTATATCATGTAATATTACACTCATAACAACAGTTATATCATGGTAATATTACACTCATAACAACAGTTATATCATGTAATATTACACTCATAACAACAGTTATATCATGGTAATATTACACTCATAACAACAGTTATATCATGTAATATTACACTCATAACAACAGTTATATCATGGTAATATTACACTCATAACAACAGTTATATCATGGTAATATTACACTCATAACAACAGTTATATCATGTAATATTACACTCATAACAACAGTTATATCATGGTAATATTACACTCATAACAACAGTTATATCATGGTAATATTACACTCATAACAACAGTTATATCATGTAATATTACACTCATAACAACAGTTATATCATGGTAATATTACACTCATAACAACAGTTATATCATGGTAATATTACACTCATAACAACAGTTATATCATGGTAATATTACACTCATAACAACAGTTATATCATGGTAATATTACACTCATAACAACAGTTATATCATGGTAATATTACACTCATAACAACAGTTATATCATGGTAATATTACACTCATAACAACAGTTATATCATGGTAATATTACACTCATAACAACAGTTATATCATGGTAATATTACACTCATAACAACAGTTATATCATGTAATATTACACTCATAACAACAGTTATATCATGGTAATATTACACTCATAACAACAGTTATATCATGGTAATATTACACTCATAACAACAGTTATATCATGTAATATTACACTCATAACAACAGTTATATCATGTAATATTACACTCATAACAACAGTTATATCATGGTAATATTACACTCATAACAACAGTTATATCATGTAATATTACACTCATAACAACAGTTATATCATGGTAATATTACACTCATAACAACAGTTATATCATGGTAATATTACACTCATAACAACAGTTATATCATGTAATATTACACTCATAACAACAGTTATATCATGGTAATATTACACTCATAACAACAGTTATATCATGTAATATTACACTCATAACAACAGTTATATCATGGTAATATTACACTCATAACAACAGTTATATCATGGTAATATTACACTCATAACAACAGTTATATCATGGTAATATTACACTCATAACAACAGTTATATCATGTAATATTACACTCATAACAACAGTTATATCATGTAATATTACACTCATAACAACAGTTATATCATGGTAATATTACACTCATAACAACAGTTATATCATGGTAATATTACACTCATAACAACAGTTATATCATGGTAATATTACACTCATAACAACAGTTATATCATGGTAATATTACACTCATAACAACAGTTATATCATGGTAATATTACACTCATAACAACAGTTATATCATGGTAATATTACACTCATAACAACAGTTATATCATGGTAATATTACACTCATAACAACAGTTATATCATGGTAATATTACACTCATAACAACAGTTATATCATGGTAATATTACACTCATAACAACAGTTATATCATGGTAATATTACACTCATAACAACAGTTATATCATGGTAATATTACACTCATAACAACAGTTATATCATGGTAATATTACACTCATAACAACAGTTATATCATGGTAATATTACACTCATAACAACAGTTATATCATGGTAATATTACACTCATAACAACAGTTATATCATGGTAATATTACACTCATAACAACAGTTATATCATGGTAATATTACACTCATAACAACAGTTATATCATGGTAATATTACACTCATAACAACAGTTATATCATGGTAATATTACACTCATAACAACAGTTATATCATGTAATATTACACTCATAACAACAGTTATATCATGGTAATATTACACTCATAACAACAGTTATATCATGGTAATATTACACTCATAACAACAGTTATATCATGGTAATATTACACTCATAACAACAGTTATATCATGGTAATATTACACTCATAACAACAGTTATATCATGGTAATATTACACTCATAACAACAGTTATATCATGGTAATATTACACTCATAACAACAGTTATATCATGGTAATATTACACTCATAACAACAGTTATATCATGGTAATATTACACTCATAACAACAGTTATATCATGGTAATATTACACTCATAACAACAGTTATATCATGGTAATATTACACTCATAACAACAGTTATATCATGGTAATATTACACTCATAACAACAGTTATATCATGGTAATATTACACTCATAACAACAGTTATATCATGGTAATATTACACTCATAACAACAGTTATATCATGTAATATTACACTCATAACAACAGTTATATCATGGTAATATTACACTCATAACAACAGTTATATCATGTAATATTACACTCATAACAACAGTTATATCATGTAATATTACACTCATAACAACAGTTATATCATGGTAATATTACACTCATAACAACAGTTATATCATGTAATATTACACTCATAACAACAGTTATATCATGGTAATATTACACTCATAACAACAGTTATATCATGGTAATATTACACTCATAACAACAGTTATATCATGTAATATTACACTCATAACAACAGTTATATCATGTAATATTACACTCATAACAACAGTTATATCATGTAATATTACACTCATAACAACAGTTATATCATGTAATATTACACTCATAACAACAGTTATATCATGGTAATATTACACTCATAACAACAGTTATATCATGTAATATTACACTCATAACAACAGTTATATCATGGTAATATTACACTCATAACAACAGTTATATCATGTAATATTACACTCATAACAACAGTTATATCATGGTAATATTACACTCATAACAACAGTTATATCATGTAATATTACACTCATAACAACAGTTATATCATGTAATATTACACTCATAACAACAGTTATATCATGGTAATATTACACTCATAACAACAGTTATATCATGGTAATATTACACTCATAACAACAGTTATATCATGTAATATTACACTCATAACAACAGTTATATCATGTAATATTACACTCATAACAACAGTTATATCATGTAATATTACACTCATAACAACAGTTATATCATGTAATATTACACTCATAACAACAGTTATATCATGTAATATTACACTCATAACAACAGTTATATCATGTAATATTACACTCATAACAACAGTTATATCATGTAATATTACACTCATAACAACAGTTATATCATGTAATATTACACTCATAACAACAGTTATATCATGTAATATTACACTCATAACAACAGTTATATCATGTAATATTACACTCATAACAACAGTTATATCATGTAATATTACACTCATAACAACAGTTATATCATGTAATATTACACTCATAACAACAGTTATATCATGTAATATTACACTCATAACAACAGTTATATCATGTAATATTACACTCATAACAACAGTTATATCATGGTAATATTACACTCATAACAACAGTTATATCATGGTAATATTACACTCATAACAACAGTTATATCATGTAAATATACTCTCCTCACAACAGACGTGTCGAACTCACTCACAACAGACGTGTCGAACCCACCTCACAAGAGCCGTTAATAGTGTAGTAAGGTGTGTGATGAGAGGATGCAGGTGCATTGTTTACACATGTTTATATAGTCGTAGGATATTATGTGTAACGCTATTGGTTCCCTCCATGTTCCCTCCATGGACAGAGATCAGCGTCTGTGTCCCCCATAGACACAGATCATCGTCTGTTCCCACCATGGACACAGATCAGCGTCTGTGTCCACCATGGACACAGATCTGCGTCTGTTCCCACCATGGACACAGATCAGCGTCTGTGTCCTCCATGGATACAGATCAGCGTCTGTGCCCCCCATAGATACAGATCATCGTCTCTTCCCACCATGGACACAGATCAGCGTCTGTGTCCACCATGGGCACAGATTAGCGTCTGTGTCCACCATGGGCACAGATCAGCGTCTGTTCCCACCGTGAACACAGATCAGCGTCTGTGTCCACCATGGACACAGATCAGCGTCTGTGTCCACCATGGGCACAGATCAGCGTCTGTTCCCACCGTGAACACAGATCAGCGTCTGTGTCCTCCATGGATACATCATCACAGATCAGCGTCTGTGTCCCCATAGACACAGATGGGCGTCTTTTCCCACCATGGACACAGATCAGCGTCTGTTCCCACCATGGACACAGATCAGCGTCTTTTCCCACCATGGACACAGATCAGCGTCTGAGTCCCCCATAGACACAGATGGGCGTCTTTTCCCACCATGGACACAGATCAGCGTCTTTTCCCACCATGGACACAGATCAGCGTCTGTGTCCCCCATAGACACAGATGGGCGTCTTTTCCCACCATGGACACAGATCAGCGTCTGTTCCCACCATGGACACAGATCAGCGTCTGTGTCCACTAGTAAGAACCAAGAGTAAACTGGTTAAGACAAAGCACAGGTCACGTCCCAAGATATTTGCTCGTGAAATCTAATCTGTGCCACAATGATTCGTGACGTGTCAGCTTAGGGTCGTGTGCGCCTTCCTGGATATATGAGTTTCGACGATCAGGTTCTTCTGTACAGAAGACTTGTTGCTGCTGCTGGTCGACGATGTCTCCTGATGTTGGATGACGTCATGACTGGAAGTTTACTATAAACCACTCAGGTTTATTACTGATGTTCAGAAGGTTAATGTAAACCACTCAGGTTTATTATTGATGTCCAGAAGTTTACTATAAACCACTCAGGTTTATTATTGATGTCCAGAAGTTTACTATAAACCACTCAGGTTTATTACTGATGTTCAGAAGGTTAATGTAAACCACTCAGGTTTATTACTGATGTCCAGAAGGTTAATGTAAACCACTCAGGTTTATTACTGATGTTCAGAAGGTTAATGTGAACCACTCAGGTTTATTATTGATGTCCAGAAGTTTACTATAAACCACTCAGGTTTATTACTGATGTTCAGAAGGTTAATGTAAACCACTCAGGTTTATTATTGATGTCCAGAAGTTTACTATAAACCACTCAGGTTTATTACTGATGTTCAGAAGGTTAATGTAAACCACTCAGGTTTATTATTGATGTCCAGAAGTTTACTATAAACCACTCAGGTTTATTACTGATGTTCAGAAGGTTAATGCAAACCACTCAGGTTTATTATTGATGTCCAGAAGTGTACTATAAACCACTCAGGTTTATTATTGATGTCCAGAAGTTTACTATAAACCACTCAGGTTTATTACTGATGTCCAGAAATTAGGATTTATACAACATGTCTTGCCTGACACGTCCTCCGCTTGACTTCCCTTTGGAGGTGTCAGCGGCCACAGTGTCAGGTGTTGTAGTGTCAGCGGCCACAGTGTCAGGTGTTGTAGTGTCAGCGGCCACAGTGTCAGGTGTTGTAGTGTCAGCGGCCACAGTGTCTGGTGTAGTGTCAGCGGCCACAGTGTCAGGTGTTGTAGTGTCAGCGGCCACAGTGTCTGGTGTTGTAATGTCAGCGGCCACAGTGTCTGGTATTGTAGTGTCAGCGGCCACAGTGTCAGGTGTTGTAGTGTCAGCGGCCACAGTGTCTGGTGTTGTAGTGTCAGCGGCCACAGTGTCAGGTGTTGTAGTGTCAGCGGCCACAGTGTCTGGTGTTGTAGTGTCAGCGGCCACAGTGTCTGGTGTTGTAGTGTCAGCGGCCACAGTGTCTGGTGTAGTGTCAGCGGCCACAGTGTCAGGTGTTGTAGTGTCAGCGGCCACAGTGTCTGGTGTTGTAGTGTCAGCGGCCACAGTGTCAGGTGTTGTAGTGTCAGCGGCCACAGTGTCTGGTGTTGTAGTGTCAGCGGCCACAGTGTCAGGTGTTGTAGTGTCAGCGGCCACAGTGTCTGGTGTTGTAGTGTCAGCGGTCACAGTGTCAGGTGTTGTAGTGTCAGCGGCAAAAGTGTCTGGTGTTGTAGTGTCAGCGGCCACAGTGTCAGGTGTTGTAGTGTCAGCGGCCACAGTGTCTGGTGTTGTAGTGTCAGCGGACACAGTGTCTGGTGTTGTAGTGTCAGCGGCCACAGTGTCTGGTGTTGTAGTGTCAGCGGCCAGTGTCTGGTGTTGTAGTGTCAGCGGCCAAAGTGTCAGGTGTTGTAGTGTCAGCGGCCACAGTGTCTGGTGTTGTAGTGTCAGCGGCCACAGTGTCTGGTGTTGTAGTGTCAGCGGCCACAGTGTCTGGTGTTGTAGTGTCAGCGGCAAAAGTGTCAGGTGTTGTAGTGTCAGCGGCCACAGTGTCAGGTGTTGTAGTGTCAGCGGCCACAGTGTCTGGTGTTGTAGTGTCAGCGGCCAGTGTCAGGTGTTGTAGTGTCAGCGGGCACAGTGTCAGGTGTTGTAGTGTCAGCGGACACAGTGTCAGGTGTTGTAGTGTCAGCAGCCACAGTGTCTGGTGTTGAAGTGTCAGCAGCCACAGTGTCTGGTGTTGTAGTCAGAGGCCACAGTGTCAGGTGTTGTAGTGTCAGCGGCCAAAGTGTCAGGTGTTGTAGTGTCAGCGGTCACAGTGTCTGGTGTTGTAGTGTCAGAGGCCACAGTGTCAGGTGTTGTAGTGTCAGCGGCCAAAGTGTCAGGTGTTGTAGTGTCAGCGGCCACAGTATCAGGTGTTGTAGTGTCAGCAGCCCCAGTTTCAGGTGTTGTAGTGTCAGCGGCCAGTGTCAGGTGCTGTAGTGTCAGCGGCCAAAGTGTCAGGTGTTGTAGTGTCAGCGGCCAGTGTCTGGTGTTGTAGTGTCAGCGGCCACAGTGTCAGGTGTTGTAGTGTCAGCGGCCACAGTGTCTGGTGTTGTAGTGTCAGCAGCCCCAGTGTCAGGTGTTGTAGTGTCAGCGGCCAGTGTCAGGTGTTGTAGTGTCAGCGGCCACAGTGTCAGGTGTCAGATCCTAACCAGGAGGCCTGGCCATGTTGTGTGTCAGGAGATGTTGTCTGTGTGGCTCAGGATCATACACTTACTTTGCGGTCTGCCCCCCCCCCCACATCCCCCCCCTCCCTACCTACCTACCTACCTACCGCTACTTTTAGCAATGGTCTGGTGGTGTGCATGAGGTGGCTGGCTGGTCTGGTGGTGTGCATGAGGTGGCTGGCTGGTCTGGTGGTGTGCATGAGGTGGCTGGCTGGTCTGGTAGTGTGCATGAGTGGCTGGCTGCCTGTGCATGAGGGCTGCTGGTCTGGTGGTGTGCATGAGGTGCTGGCTGGCCTGGGTTGCATGCTGCTGCTGGAGTGCATGAGGTGGCTGGCTGGTCTGGTGGTGTGCATGAGGTGGCTGGCTGGTCTGGTGGTGTGCATGAGGTGGCTGGCTGGTCTGGTGGTGTGCATGAGGTGGCTGGCTGGTCTGGTGGTGTGCATGAGGTGGCTGGCTGGTCTGGTGGTGTGCATGAGGTGGCTGGCGGTCTTGGTAGTGTGCATGAGGTTGGCTGGTGGTCTGGTGGTGTGCATGAGGTGGCTGGCTGGTCTGGTGATGTGCATGAGGTGGGCTGGCTGGATGGTGATGTGCATTAAGGTGGGTGGCTGGTCTGGTGGTGTGCATGAGGTGGCTGGTGGTCTGGTGGTGTGCATGAGGTGGCTGGATGGTCTGGTGGTGTTGCATGAGGTGGTGGTGGTCTGGTGGTGTGTATATGAGGTGGATGGCTGGTTCTGGTGTGTGTGCTTGAGGTGCTGTGTGGTTTTGTGTGTGGTGTGCATGAGGTATGGCTGGTGGTCTGGTGGTGTGCATGAGGTGGCTGGTGGTCTGGTGGTGTGCATGAGGTGGCTGGGTGTTGGTGGTGTGCATGAGGTGGCTGGTGGTCTGGTGGTGTGTATGAGGTGGCTGGTGGTCTGGTGGTGGTGCTGAGGTTGTGCTGGTGGTTCTGGTTAAGTGTGCAATGAGGTGGTGGTGGTCTGGTGGTTTTGTGCATGAGGTGGATGGCTGTTGGTGTGTGTGCATGAGGTGGCTGGCTGGTCTGGGGTGTGCATGAGCGGCTGGTGGGTCTGGTGGTGTGCATAGATGGTGGCTGGTTGTGTGTGTGCATGAGGTGGCTGGTGGTCTGGTGGTGTGCATGGGGTGGCTGGCTGGTTATGGTGGTGGCATGCAGGTGGTGGAGGTCTGGTAGTGTGCATGAGGTGGTGGTGGTATGGTGGTGTGCATGAGGTGGTGGTGGTCTGGGTGGTGAGCATGAGGTCGGCTGGCTGGTCTCTGGTGGTGACTGCATGAGGTGGTGGCTGGTATGGTGGTGTGCATGAGGTGGCTGGCTGGTCTGGTTTGGTGTGCATGATGGTGGTGGCTAGTTGGTGGTGTGCATGAGGTGCTGGCTTGTCTGGTGGTATGTGCATGAGGTGGTGGCTGTGGTCTGGTGGTGTGCATGAGGTGGCTGGATAGTCTGGTGGTGTGCATGAGGTGGCTGGCTGGTCTGGTGGTGTGCAAGAGGTGGCTGGCTAGTCTGGTGGTAGAGAGCCAGGCAGTAGGCTGCCTCGTGGTGATGGCCTGTCTGTGTGGTCCGGGACATAGGGATTGTCTGTGGCCGACCCAAACACCGTGGGCCCGCACTGTGTGCTATGACTGCTGGGTCTGGTCTGGTGGTATGACTGCTTGTAGCACGACTGTTGTGCTTAGTGTAGTAGTATGAATGGTGGGTGTAGTGTGATAGTATGAATGATGGGTGTAGTGTGTGGTGGGTGTAGTGTGGTAGTATGAGTGATGAGTGTAGTGTGATAGTATGAGTGATGGTTGTAGTGTGAGTGGTGGGCGTAGTGTGATAGCATGAGTGATGAGTGTAGTGTGATAGTATGAGTGATGGTTGTAGTGTGAGTGATGGGTGTAGTGTGATAGTATGAGTGATGGGTGTAGTGTGTGGTGGGTGTAGTGTGGTAGTATGAGTGATGAGTGTAGTGTGATAGTATGAGTGATGGTTGTAGTGTGAGTGGTGGGTGTAGTGTGATAGTATGAGTGATGGGTGTAGTGTGTGGTGGGTGTAGTGTGGTAGTATGAGTGATGAGTGTAGTGTGATAGTATGAGTGATGGTTGTAGTGTGAGTGGTGGGTGTAGTGTGATAGCATGAGTGATGAGTGTAGTGTGATAGTATGAGTGATGGTTGTAGTGTGAGTGGTGGGTGTAGTGTGATAGTATGAGTGATGGGTGTAGTGTGTGGTGGGTGTAGTGTGGTAGTATGAGTGATGAGTGTAGTGTGATAGTATGAGTGATGGTTGTAGTGTGAGTGGTGGGTGTAGTGTGATAGTATGAGTGATGGGTGTAGTGTGTGGTGGGTGTAGTGTGGTAGTATGAGTGATGAGTGTAGTGTGATAGTATGAGTGATGGTTGTAGTGTGAGTGGTGGGTGTAGTGTGATAGCATGAGTGATGTTTGTAGTGTGAGTGGTGTGTAGTGTGATAGTATGAGTGATGGCTGTAGTGTGAATGGTGGGTGTAGTGTGGTAGTATGAGTGATGGTTGTAGTGTGAGTGGTGGGTGTAGTGTGATAGTATGAGTAATGAGTGTAGTGTGATAGTATGAGTGATGGTTGTAGTGTGAGTGGTGGGTGTAGTGTGATAGTATGAGTGATGAGTGTAGTGTGGTAGTATGAGTGATGGGTGTAGTGTGGTAGTATGAGTGATGGGTGTAGTGTGAATGATGGGTGTAGTGTGAATGATGGGTGTAGTGTGAATGATGGGTGTAGTGTGAGTGGTGGGTGGGTAGTGTGGTGGTGTGGACGTGTCATATGAAGTATCAGATGATGACCGGTAAATCCATCATCTGTTAGTTGTCAGGTGATGGTTTGTGGCCCTGGTGTGTGTATTATGACTGGCCTATCTTTATATATATATATATATATATATATATATATATATATATATATATATATATATATATATATATATATATATATATATATATATATATATATGGATTGCGCAAAAGATGCTTGTGGCATGAGAAGAGTGGGAGGTGGGCTGTTTAGAAAGGGTAGTGAGTGGTGGGATGAAGAAGTAAGAGTATTAGTGAAAGAGAAGAGAGAGGCATTTGGACGATTTTTGCAGGGAAAAAATGCAATTGAGTGGGAGAAGTATAAAAGAAAGAGACAGGAGGTCAAGAGAAAGGTGCAAGAGGTGAAAAAAAGGGCAAATGAGAGTTGGGGTGAGAGACTATCAGTAAATTTTAGGGAGAATAAAAAGATGTTCTGGAAGGAGGTAAATAGGGTGCGTAAGACAAGGGAGCAAATGGGAACTTCAGTGAAGGGCGTAAATGGGGAGGTGATAACAAGTAGCGGTGATGTGAGAAGGAGATGGAATGAGTATTTTGAAGGTTTGTTGAATGTGTCTGATGACAGAGTGGCAGATATAGGGTGTTTTGGTCGGGGTGGTGTGCAAAGTGAGAGGGTTAGGGAAAATGATTTGGTAAACAGAGAAGAGGTAGTAAAAGCTTTGCGGAAGATGAAAGCCGGCAAGGCAGCAGGTTTGGATGGTATTGCAGTGGAATTTGTTAAAAAAAGGGGTGACTGTATTGTTGACTGGTTGGTAAGGTTATTTAATGTATGTATGACTCATGGTGAGGTGCCTGAGGATTGGCGGAATGCGTGCATAGTGCCATTGTACAAAGGCAAAGGGGATAAGAGTGAGTGCTCAAATTACAGAGGTATAAGTTTGTTGAGTATTCCTGGTAAATTATATGGGAGGGTATTGATTGAGAGGGTGAAGGCATGTACAGAGCATCAGATTGGGGAAGAGCAGTGCGGTTTCAGAAGTGGTAGAGGATGTGTGGATCAGGTGTTTGCTTTGAAGAATGTATGTGAGAAATACTTAGAAAAGCAAATGGATTTGTATGTAGCATTTATGGATCTGGAGAAGGCATATGATAGAGTTGATAGAGATGCTCTGTGGAAGGTATTAAGAATATATGGTGTGGGAGGCAAGTTGTTAGAAGCAGTGAAAAGTTTTTATCGAGGATGTAAGGCATGTGTACGTGTAGGAAGAGAGGAAAGTGATTGGTTCTCAGTGAATGTAGGTTTGCGGCAGGGGTGTGTGATGTCTCCATGGTTGTTTAATTTGTTTATGGATGGGGTTGTTAGGGAGGTAAATGCAAGAGTCCTGGAAAGAGGGGCAAGTATGAAGTCTGTTGGGGATGAGAGAGCTTGGGAAGAGAGTCAGTTGTTGTTCGCTGATGATACAGCGCTGGTGGCTGATTCATGTGAGAAACTGCAGAAGCTGGTGACTGAGTTTGGTAAAGTGTGTGGAAGAAGAAAGTTAAGAGTAAATGTGAATAAGAGCAAGGTTATTAGGTACAGTAGGGGTGAGGGTCAAGTCAATTGGGAGGTGAGTTTGAATGGAGAAAAACTGGAGGAAGTGAAGTGTTTTAGATATCTGGGAGTGGATCTGTCAGCGGATGGAACCATGGACGCGGAAGTGGATCATAGGGTGGGGGAGGGGGCGAAAATTTTGGGAGCCTTGAAAAATGTGTGGAAGTCGAGAACATTATCTCGGAAAGCAAAAATGGGTATGTTTGAAGGAATAGTGGTTCCAACAATGTTGTATGGTTGCGAGGCGTGGGCTATGGATAGAGATGTGCGCAGGAGGATGGATGTGCTGGAAATGAGATGTTTGAGGACAATGTGTGGTGTGAGGTGGTTTGATCGAGTAAGTAACGTAAGGGTAAGAGAGATGTGTGGAAATAAAAAGAGCGTGGTTGAGAGAGCAGAAGAGGGTGTTCTGAAATGGTTTGGGCACATGGAGAGAATGAGTGAGGAAAGATTGACCAAGAGGATATATGTGTCGGAGGTGGAGGGAACGAGGAGAAGAGGGAGACCAAATTGGAGGTGGAAAGATGGAGTGAAAAAGATTTTGTGTGATCGGGGCTTGAACATGCAGGAGGGTGAAAGGAGGGCAAGGAATAGAGTGAATTGGAGCCATGTGGTATACAGGGGTTGACGTGCTGTCAGTGGATTGAATCAAGGCATGTGAAGCGTCTGGGGTAAACCATGGAAAGCTGTGTAGGTATGTATATTTGCGTGTGTGGACGTGTGTATGTACATGTGTATGGGGGGGGGGGTTGGGCCATTTCTTTCGTCTGTTTCCTTGCGCTACCTCGCAAACGCGGGAGACAGCGACAAAGTATAAAAAAAAAAAAAAAAAAATATATATATATATATAAACACTTCACTTCCTCCAGTTTTTCTCCATTCAAACTTACCTCCCAATTGACTTGACCCTCAACCCTACTGTACCTAATAACCTTGCTCTTATTCACATTTACTCTTAACTTTCTTCTTCCACACACTTTACCAAACTCAGTCACCAGCTTCTGCAGTTTCTCACATGAATCAGCCACCAGCGCTGTATCATCAGCGAACAACAACTGACTCACTTCCCAAGCTCTCTCATCCCCAACAGACTTCATACTTGCCCCTCTTTCCAAAACTCTTGCATTTACCTCCCTAACAACCCCATCCATAAACAAATTAAACAACCATGGAGACATCACACACCCCTGCCGCAAACCTACATTCACTGAGAACCAATCACTTTCCTCTCTTCCTACACGTACACATGCCTTACATCCTCGATAAAAACTTTTCACTGCTTCTAACAACTTTCCTCCCACACCATCTATTCTTAATACCTTCCACAGAGCATCTCTATCAACTCTATCATATGCCTTCTCCAGATCCATAAATGCTACATACAAATCCATTTGCTTTTCTAAGTATTTCTCACATACATTCTTCAAAGCAAACACCTGATCCACACATCCTCTACCACTTCTGAAACCACACTGCTCTTCCCCAACCTGATGCTCTGTACATGCCTTCACCCTCTCAATCAATACCCTCCCATATAATTTACCAGGAATACTCAACAAACTTATACCTCTGTAATTTGAGCACTCACTCTTATCCCCTTTGCCTTTGTACAATGGCACTATGCACGCATTCCGCCAATCCTCAGGCACCTCACCATGAGTCATACATACATTAAATAACCTTACCAACCAGTCAACAATACAGTCACCCCCTTTTTTAATAAATTCCACTGCAATACCATCCAAACCTGCTGCCTTGCCGGATTTCATCTTCCGCAAAGCTTTCACTACCTCTTCTCTGTTTACCAAATCATTTTCCCTAACCCTCTCACTTTGCACACCACCTCGACCAAAACACCCTATATCTGCCACTCTATCATCAAACACATTCAACAAACCTTCAAAATACTCACTCCATCTCCTTCTCACATCACCACTACTTGTTATCACCTCCCCATTTGCGCCCTTCACTGAAGTTCCCATTTGCTCCCTTGTCTTACGCACTTTATTTACCTCCTTCCAGAACATCTTTTTATTCTCCCTAAAATTTAATGATACTCTCTCACCCCAACTCTCATTTGCCCTTTTTTTCACCTCTTGCACCTTTCTCTTGACCTCCTGTCTCTTTCTTTTATAAATCTCCCACTCAATTGCATTTTTTCCCTGCAAAAATCGTCCAAATGCCTCTCTCTTCTCTTTCACTAATACTCTTACTTCTTCATCCCACCACTCACTACCCTTTCTAATCAACCCACTTCCCACTCTTCTCATGCCACAAGCATCTTTTGCGCAGTCCATCACTGATTCCCTAAATACATCCCATTCCTCCCCCACTCCCCTTACTTCCATTGTTCTCACCTTTTTCCATTCTGTACTCAGTCTCTCTTGGTACTTCCTCACACAGGTCTCCTTCCCAAGCTCACTTACTCTCACCACCCTCTTCACCCCAACATTCACTCTTCTTTTCTGAAAACCCATACAAATCTTCACCATAGCCTCCACAAGATAATGATCAGACATCCCTCCAGTTGCACCTCTCAGCACATTAACATCCAAAAGTCTCTCTTTTGCACGCCTGTCAATTAACACGTAATCCAATAACGCTCTCTGGCCATCTCTCCTACTTACATAAGTATACTTATGTATATCTCGCTTTTTAAACCAGGTATTCCCAATCATAAGTCCCTTTTCAGCACATAAATCCACAAGCTCTTCACCATTTCCATTTACAACACTGAACACCCCATGTATACCAATTATTCCCTGAACTGGGAGTGGATCTGGCAGCGGATGGAACCATGGAAGCGGAAGTGGATCATAGGGTGGGGAAGGGGGCGAAAATTCTGGGGGCCTTGAAGAATGTGTGGAAGTCGAGAACATTATCTCGGAAAGCAAAATTGGGTAAGTTTGAAGGAATAGTGGTTCCAACAATGTTGTATGGTTGCGAGGCGTGGGCTATGGATAGAGTTGTGCGCAGGAGGATGGATGTGCTGGAAATGAGATGTTTGAGGACAATGTGTGGTGTGAGGTGGTTTGATCGAGTGAGTAACGTAAGGGTAAGAGAGATGTGTGGAAATAAAAAGAGCGTGGTTGAGAGAGCAGAAGAGGGTGTTTTGAAGCGGTTTGGGCACATGGAGAGAATGAGTGAGGAAAGATTGACCAAGAGGATATATGTGTCGGAGGTGGAGGGAACGAGGAGAAGAGGGAGACCAAATTGGAGGTGGAAAGATGGAGTGAAAAAGATTTTGTGTGATCGGGGCCTGAACATGCAGGAGGGTGAAAGGAGGGCAAGGAATAGAGTGAATTGGAGCGATGTGGTATACCGGGGTTGACGTGCTGTCAGTGGATTGAATCAAGGCATGTGAAGCGTCTGGGGTAAACCATGGAAAGCTGTGTAGGTATGTATATTTGCGTGTGTGGACGTATGTATATACATGTGTATGGGGGGGGGGTTGGGCCATTTCTTTTGTCTGTTTCCTTGCGCTACCTCGCAAACGCGGGAGACAGCGACAAAGTATAAAAATATATATATATATATATATATATATATATATATATATATATATATATATATATATATATATATATCCCTGGGGATAGGGGAGAAAGAATACTTCCCACGTATTCCCTGCGTGTCGTATAAGGCGACTAAAAGGGGAGGGAGCGGGGGGCTGGAAATCCTCCCCTCTCGTTTTTAATTTTTTAAAAGAAGGAACAGAAAAGAGGGCCTAGTGAGGATATTAGGATATTCCCTCAAAGGCTCAGTCCTCTGTTGTTGACGCTACCTCGCTAAAGCGTGAAATGGCGAACAGTATAAGAAAAAGAAGATATATATATATATATATATATATGTATATATATATATATATATATATATATATATATATATATATATATATATATATATATATATATATATCCCTGGGGATAGGGGATTAAGAATACTTCCCATGTATTCCCTGCATGTCGTAGAAGGCGACTAAAAGGGGAGGGGGCGGGGGGCTGGAAATCCTCCCCTCTCATTTTTTTTTTTTTTTTTTAATTTTCCAAAAGAAGGAACAGAGGGGGCCAGGTGAGGATATTCCAAAAAAGGCCCAGTCCTCTGTTCTTAACGCTACCTCGCTACCGCGGGAAATGGCGAATAGTTTAAAAGAAAAATATATATATATATATATATATATATATATATATATATATATATATATATATATATATATATATGTTTATTTATTTATTTTGCTTTGTCGCTGTCTCCCGCGTTTCCGAGGTAGCGCAAGGAAACAGACGAAAGAAATGGCCCAACCCACTCCCATACACATGTATATACATACACGTCCACACACGCACATATACATACATATACATCTCAATGTACACATATATATACACACAGACATATACATATATACACATGTACATAATTTATACTGTCTGCCTTTATTTATTCCCATCGCCACCTCGCCACACATGGAATAACATCCCCCTTCCCCCTCATGTGTGCGAGGTAGCGCTAGGAAAAGACAACAAAGGCCCCATTCGTTCACACTCAGTCTCTAACTGTCATGTAATAATGCCCGAAACCACTGCTTCCTTTCCACAACCAGGCCCCACAGAACTTTCCATGGTTTACCCCAGACGCTTCACATGCCCTGATTCAATCCATTGACAGCACGTCGACCCCGGTATACAACATCGATCCAATTCACTCTATTCCTTGCCCGCCTTTCACCCTCCTGCATGTTCAGGCCCCGATCACTCAAAATCTTTTTCACTCCATCTTTCCACCTCCAATTTGGTCTCCCACTTCTTCTCGTTCCCTCCACCTCCGACACATATATCCTCTTTGTCAATCTTTCCTCACTCATTCTCTCCATGTGCCCAAACCATTTCAAAACACCCTCTTCTGCTCTCTCAACCACGCTCTTTTTATTTCCACACATCTCTCTTACCCTTACATTACTTGCTCGATCAAACCCTCTCGCACCACATATTGTCCTCAAACATCTCATTTCCAGCACATCCACCCTCCTGCGCACAACTCTATCCATAGCCCACGCCTCGCAGCCATACAACATTGTTGGAACCACTATTCCTTAAAACATACACATTTTTGCTTTCCGAGATAATGTTCTCGACTTCCAAACATTCTTCAAGGCTCCCAGGATTTGGGCCCCCTCCCCCACCCTATGATTCACTTCCGCTTCCATGGTTCCATCCGCTGCTAGATCCACTCCCAGATATCTAAAGCACTTTACTTCCTCCAGTTTTTCTCCATTCAAACTTACCTCCCATTTGACTTGACCCTCAACCCTACTGTACCTAATAACCTTGCTCTTATTCACATTTACTCCTAACTTTCTTCTTTCACACACTTTACCAAACTCAGTCACCAGCTTCTGCAGTTTCTCACATGAATCAGCCACCAGCGCTGTATCATCAGCGAACAACAACTGACTCACTTCCCAAGCTCTATCATCCACAACAGACTTCATACTTGCCCCTCTTTCCAAAACTCTTGCATTCACCTCCCTAACAACCCCATCCATAAACAAATTAAACAACCATGGAGACATCACACACCCCTGCCGCAAACCTACATTCACTGAGAACCAATCACTTTCCTCTCTTCCTACACGTACACATGCCTTACATCCTCGATAAAAACTTTTCACTGCTTCTAACAACTTGCCTCCCACACCATATATTCTTAGTACCTTCCACAGAGCATCTCTATCAACTCTATCATATGCCTTCTCCAGATCCATAAATGCTACATACAAATCCATTTGCTTTTCTAAGTATTTCTCACATACATTCTTCAAAGCAAACACCTGATCCACACATCCTCTACCACTTCTGAAACCACACTGCTCTTCCCCAATCTGATGCTCTATACATGCCTTCACCCTCTCAATCAATACCCTCCCGTATAATTTACCAGGAATACTCAACAAACTTATACCTCTGTAATTTGAGCACTCACTCTTATCCCCTTTGCCTTTGTACAGTGGCACTATGCAAGCATTCCGCCAATCCTCAGGCACCTCACCATGAATCATACATACATCAAATAACCTTACCAACCAGTCAACAATACAGTCACCCCCTTTTTTTAATAAATTTTACTGCAATACCATCCAAACCTGCTGCCTTGCCGGCTTTCATTTTCCGCAAAGCTTTTACTACCTCTTCTCTGTTTACCAGATCATTCTCCCTAACCCTCTCACTTTGCACACCACCTCGACCAAAACACCCTATATCTGCCACTCTATCATCAAACACATTCAAAATAGTCACTCAATCCCCTCACATTCACCACTACTTGTTATCACCTCCCCATTAGCCCCCTTCACTGAAGTTCCCATTTGCTCCCTAGTCTTACGCACTTTATTTACCTCCTTCCATAACATCTTTTTATTCTCCCTAAAATTTAATGATACTCTCTCACCCCAACTCTCATTTGCCCTCTTTTTCACCTCTTGCACCTTTTTCTTGACCTCCTGCCTCTTTCTTTTAAACATCTTCCACTCATTTGCATTTTTTCCTTGCAAAAATCGTCCAAATGCCTATACATTTCAGCGTATACGCATATATACGTACAAACATATCCATATATACAAATGTACATGATTCATACTTGCTGCCTTTATTCATTCCCGTCGCCACCCCGCCACACATGAAATGACAACCCCCTCCCCCCCGCACGTGCACGAGGTAGCGCTAGGAAAAGACAACAAAGGCCACATTCGTTCACACTTAGTCTCTAGCTGTCATGTATAATGCACCGAAACTTTCCATATTTTACCTCAGACGCTTCACATGCCCCGGTTCAATCCATTGACAGCGCGTCGACCCGGTATACCACATCGTTCCAATTCATTCTATTCCTTTCACGCCTTTCACCCTCCTGCATGCTCAGGCCCCGATCACTCAAAATCTTTTTCACTCCATCTTTCCATCTGGGAGCAGTTTGGTCCCTTCCGTTCTCGTTGTTCCTTCACTTCCGACACATATATCCTCTTTGTCAACCTTCCCTCACTCGTTCTCTTCATACGCGCAAACCATTTCACCACTTGCATTTCTTATTGCAGTTATGTATAATGTCTAGCATGGTTCCGGTACCTTCCATGATGATGTTCCTACTGCTACCTTGTCTCTCAGCATCTCTCAAGAGGTTTTCTTTCTCGTTGGCAAGTGCGCTGTGGCTTGCATGAAGTGGACTTCTAGTTAGATCAGTTGTGTTGATCAAGATTATCTGCATGGTCATGACGCTCATGTCCGACATGTCAAGGCATCTGGATCTGTAAGTCACTCTTACAGGCTTCTCAGTTGGGAATGAATGACTGATGGAACAGGTTCCCGGAGGCACTCCTTTTCCGGATAGTGTTGCAAGAACCTTCATCTTGCTTGGCGAGGAAGGCTTCGAGAGTCTGTCTAGTGAAGGAGGAAGTGGTGTGGGTGGGGATGGCGGGCCGGGGTGGCGTGGGCCGGGAGCGGGGTTGGGTGGGTCTGGGCCACAGCTACAGTATAGTGTAAAGTGGTCTCCTGGTTCTCACACTTAATGGACCTTCACCGGTCCTTACTCATGGCTTCCTACCACCACATTATGTATCCACCAGGCCTCTTGTAACTATCTGTTTTCTACGGAATGTAACTATTGTGCATTTGTGTTTATAATATGAACACTGCTTATACACTGTATAGTTGTGTTTCTACAGTGTGAGGACTGGATAATACACAGTGGCAGTACAAGTCGTGGCCAGCGTCACATGGTCGGGAGGCGTGACGATCAACCGTGGGAGACACAGCCAAGCTTCCGGTCCCTTCGCCTCCTCCAACGACACCACAAACCTGCCACACGTCCTCACCTGGCCCGCCACACGTCCTCACCTGGCCTGCCACACGTCCTCACCTGGCCCGCCACACGTCCTCACCTGGCCCGCCACACGTCCTCACCTGGCCTGCCACACGTCCTCACCTGGCCCGCCACACGTCCTCACCTGGCCCGCCACACGTCCTCACCTGGCCCGCCACACGTCCTCACCTGGCCTGCCACACGTCCTCACCTGGCCCGCCACACGTCCTCACCTGGCCCGCCACACGTCCTTACCTGGCCCGCCACACGTCCTCACCTGGCCCGCCACACGTCCTCACCTGGCCCGCCACACGTCCTCACCTGGCCTGCCACACGTCCTCACCTGGCCTGCCACACGTCCTCACCTGGTCTGCCACACGTCCTCACCTGGCCCGCCACACGTCCCCACCTGGCCTGCCGCACGTCCTCACCTGGCCTGCCACACGTCCTCACCTGGCCCGCCACACGTCCTCACCTGGCCCGCCACACGTCCTCACCTGGCCCGCCACACGTCCTCACCTGGCCTGCCACACGTCCTCACTGGTCCGCCACACGTCCTCACCTGGCCCGCCACACGTCCTCACCTGGCCTGCCACACGTCCTCACCTGGCCCGCCACACGTCCTCACCTGGTCTGCCACACGTCCTCACCTGGCTTGCCACACGTCCTCACCTAGCCCGCCACACGTCCTCACCTGGCCCGCCACACGTCCTCACCTGGCCCGCCACACGTCCTCACCTGGCCTGCCACACGTCCTCACCTGGCCCGCCACACGTCCTCACCTGGTCTGCCACACGTCCTCACCTGGCTTGCCACACGTCCTCACCTGGCCTGCCACACGTCCTCACGGCCTGTCACACGTCCTCACCTGGCCCGCCACACGTCCTCACCTGGTCTGCCACACGTCCTCACCTGGCCTGCCATACGTCCTCACCTGGCCTGCCACACGTCCTCACATGGCCCGCCACACTTCCTCACCTGGCCTGCCAATATACATAACCCAGGACAACAACATGGAGTCATAGAGGATGGTACAGCAAATGAGCTAGAGGAAAGTACAGCAGGTGTTCTGAGGACAGTGCAGTACAGCAGGTGTTCTGAGGACAGTGCAGTACAGCAGGTGTTCCGAAGAACAGCAGTGCAGCAGGTGTCTTGGAGGACAGTATAGCACAGCAGTTTTCTTGGAGAACAGTATAATACAGCTGATTATCCTGGAATACAGTAATGTACAGGAAGTGCCCTGCAGAACTGTACAGCAGGTGTCCTGGAGGACAATACAGTACACCACGTGTCCTGAAGGACAGTACAGTACACTACGTGTCCTGAAGGACAATACAGTACACCACGTGTCCTGAAGGACAATACAGTACACCACGTGTCCTGAAGGACAATACAGTACACATATCCTGGAGGACAATACTGTACACCACTTATCGTGGAGGACAATGCAGTGCACCACATGTCCTGAAGGACATTACACCACGTGTCCTGAAGGACAATACAGTACAGCACGCGTCTTGGAGGACAATACAACACACCACGTGTCCTGAAGGACAATACAGTACACCACGTGTCCTGAGGGACAATACAGTACATCACATGTCCTGAAGGACAATACAGTACACCACGTGTTCTGAAGGACAATACAGTACAGCACGCGTCCTGGAGGACAATACAGTACACCACGTGTCCTGAAGGACAATACAGTACACTACGTGTCCTGAAGGACAATACAGTACACCACGTGTCCTGAAGGACAATACAGTACAGCACGCGTCCTGGAGGACAATCCAGTACACCACGTGCCCTAAAGGACAATACAGTACACCACGTGTCCTGGAGGGCAGTACAGCACACCACGTGTCCTGGAGGACAATACAGTACACCGCGTGTCCTGGAGGACAATACAGTACACCGCGTGTCCTGGAATACAATACAGTACACCGCGTGTCCTGGAGGACAATACAGTACACCGCGTGTCCTGGAATACAATACAGTACACCGCGTGTCCTGGAGGACAATACAGTACACCGCGTGTCCTGGAATACAATACAGTACACCGCGTGTCCTGGAGGACAATACTGTACACCGCGTGTCCTGGAGGACAATACAGTACACCGCGTGTCCTGGAATACAATACAGTACACCGCGTGTCCTGGAGGACAATACTGTACACCACGTGTCCTGGAGGACAATACAGTACACCCCGTGTCCTGGAGAACAATACAGTACACTACGTGTCCTGGAGGACAATACAGCACACCACGTGTCCTGGAGAACAATACAGTACACCACGTGTCCTGGAGGACAGTGCAGCACACCACGTGACCTGGAGGACAATACAGCACACCACGTGTCCCGGAGAACAACACAGTACACCACGTGTCCTGGAGAACAATACAGCACACCACGTGTCCTGGAGAACAATACAGCACACCACGTGTCCTGGAGGACAGTACAGTACACCACGTGTCCTGGTGGACAATACAGTACACCACGTGTCCTGGAGGACAATACAGCACACCACGTGTCCTGGAGAACAATACAGCACACCACTGTCCTGGAGAACAATACAGTACACCACGTGTCCTGGAGAACAATACAGCACACCACGTGTCCTGGAGAACAATACAGAACACCACGTGTCCTGGAGGACAGTACCGTACACCACGTGTCCTGGAGGATAATACAGTACACCACGTGTCTTAGAGGACAATACAGTACAGCAGCTGTTTTAGAAACCTGTATGCTATAGCATACGGCATGTTGCATGGAGCATAGTACAGTACATCTGTTTTGGAGGAGAGTGCATGTACAGCAGGTGTCCTGGAGGACATTATAGTACAGCAGGTGTCCTAGAGGACAGTATAGTACTACAGATGTCCTGGAGGACAGCACAGTACTACAGATGTCTTGGAAGACAGTACAGTACAGCAGGTGTCCTGGAGGACAGTACAGTACAGCAGGTGTCCTGGAGGACAGTACAATACAGCAGGTGTCCTGGAGGACAGTACAGTACAGCAGGTGTCCTGGAGGACAGTACAGTACAGCAGGTGTCCTGGAGGACAGCACAGTACTACAGATATCCTGGAAGACAGTACAGTACAGCAGGTGTCCTGGAGGACAGTACAGTACAGCAGGTGTCCTGGAGGACAGCACAGTACTACAGATGTCCTGGAGGACAGTACAGTACAGCAGGTGTCCTGGAGGACAGTACAGTACAGCAGGTGTCCTGGAGGACAGCACAGTACTACAGATGTCCTGGAGGACAGTACAGTACAGCAGATGTCCTGGAGGACAGTACAGTACAACAGGTGTCCTGGAGTACAGTACAGTACAGCAGGTGTCCTGGAGGACAGTATAGTACAGTAGGTGTCCTGGAGGACTGTATAGTACAGTACAGCAGGTGTCCTGGGGGAGAGTGCACTACAGCAGGTGTCCTGGAGGAGAGTGCAGTACAGCAGGTGTCCTGGAGGAGAGTGCACTACAGCAGGTGTCCTGGGGGAGAGTGCACTACAGCAGGTGTCCTGGAGGAGAGTGCACTACAGCAGGTGTCCTGGAGGAGAGTGCAGTACAGCAGGTGTCCTGGGGGAGAGTGCAGTACAGCAGGTGTCCTGGAGGAGAGTGCAGTACAGCAGGTGTCCTGGGGGAGAGTGCAGTACAGCAGGTGTCCTGGAGGAGAGTGCAGTACAGCAGGTGTCCTGGAGGAGAGTGCAATACAGCAGGTGTCCTGGAGGAGAGTACAGTACAGCAGGTGTCCTGGGGGAGAGTGCTGTACAGCAGGTGTCCTGGAGGAGAGTACAGTACAGCAGGTGTCCTAGAGGAGAGTGCACTATAGCAGGTGTCCTGGGGGAGAGTGCAGTACAGCAGGTGTCCTGGAGGAGAGTGCACTACAGCAGATGTCCTGGAGGAGAGTGCAGTACAGCAGGTGTCCTGGGGGAGAGTGCTCTACAGCAGGTGTCCTGGAGGAGAGTGCAGTACAGCAGGTGTCCTGGAGGAGAGTGCACTACAGTAGGTGTCCTGGAGGAGAGTGCAGTACAGCAGGTGTCCTGGAGGAGAGTGCAGTACAGCAGGTGTCCTGGAGGAGAGTGCAGTACAGCAGGTGTCCTGGAGGAGAGTGCAGTACAGCAGGTGTCCTGGGGGAGAGTGCACTACAGCAGGTGTCCTGGAGGAGAGTACAGTACAGCAGGTGTCCTGGAGGAGAGTGCAGTACAGCAGGTGTCCTGGAGGAGAGTGCAGTACAGCAGGTGTCCTGGAGGAGAGTGCAGTACAGCAGGTGTCCTGGAGGAGAGTGCAGTACAGCAGGTGTCCTGGAGGAGAGTACAGTACAGCAGGTGTCCTGGAGGAGAGTACAGTACAGCAGGTGTCCTGGGGGAGAGTGCAGTACAGCAGGTGTCCTGGAGGAGAGTGCAGTACAGCAGGTGTCCTGGAGGAGAGTGCAGTACAGCAGGTGTCCTGGAGGAGAGTGCAGTACAGCATTTGTCCTGGAGGAGAGTGCAGTACAGCAGGTGTCCTGGAGGAGAGTACAGTACAGCAGGTGTCCTGGAGGAGAGTGCACTACAGCAGGTGTCCTGGAGGAGAGTGCACTACAGCAGGTGTCCTGGGGGAGAGTGCAGTACAGCAGGTGTCCTGGAGGAGAGTGCAGTACAGCAGGTGTCCTGGGGGAGAGTGCAGTACAGCAGGTGTCCTGGAGGAGAGTGCAGTACAGCAGGTGTCCTGGAGGAGAGTGCAGTACAGCAGGTGTCCTGGAGGAGAGTGCAGTACAGCAGGTGTCCTGGAGGAGAGTGCAGTACAGCAGGTGTCCTGGGGGAGAGTGCAGTACAGCAGGTGTCCTGGAGGAGAGTGCAGTACAGCAGGTGTCCTGGAGGAGAGTACAGTACAGCAGGTGTCCTGGAGGAGAGTGCAATACAGCAGGTGTCCTGGAGGAGAGTGCACTACAGCAGGTGTCCTGGGGAGAGTGCAGTACAGCAGGTGTCCTGGGGAGAGTGCAGTACAGCAGGTGTCCTGGAGGATAGTGCAGTACAGCAGGTGTCCTGGAGGAGAGTGCACTACAGCAGGTATCCTGGAGGAGAGTGCAGTACAGCAGGTGTCCTGGAGGAAAGTACAGTACAGCAGGTGTCCTGGAGGAGAGTGCAGTACAGCAGGTGTCCTGGAGGAGAGTGCAGTACAGCAGGTGTCCTGGAGGAGAGTGCAGTACAGCAGGTGTCCTGGAGGAGAGTGCAGTACAGCAGGTGTCCTGGGGGAGAGTGCAGTACAGCAGGTGTCCTGGAGGAGAGTGCAGTACAGCAGGTGTCCTGGGGGAGAGTGCACTACAGCAGGTGTCCTGGAGGAGAGTGGAGGGCCCCCTCCTGCCTCACCTTCAGTTCATTCTGTGGTTCGTAGCTCAACCACTTCCGGCGTTCCTCTTCTGGCTGACCGGACGCTCCTGACGCCTGCCACTTGTTGCTGCAGTGTGTCAGCTGCTCCTGACGCCTGCCACTTGTTCTGCAGTGTGTCAGCTGCTCCTGACGCCTGCCACTTGTTGCTGCAGTGTGTCAGCTGCTCCTGACGCCTGCCACTTGTTGCTGCAGTGTGTCAGCTGCTCCTGACGCCTGCCACTTGTTGCTGCAGTGTGTCAGCTGCTCCTGACGCCTGCCACTTGTTGGTGCAGTGTGTCAGCTACAGTACATCCTGACGACACACACTACCACAGTACAAGAGTCATGATGATACAATGGTAATTAGGTAGAAAGTGGTGCTGTAGTTCACCATGGTGATGTTTGCTGGACTATATACATTTCCTATATAACATCTCTCTTCCTGCTATATAACATCTCTCTTCCTGCTATATAACATCTCTCTTCCTGCTATATAACATCTCTCTTCCTGCTATATAACATCTCTCTTCCTGCTATATAACATCTCTCTTCCTGCTATATAACATCTCTCTTCCTGCTATATAACATCTCTCTTCCTGCTATATAACATCTCTCTTCTTGCTATTATCCAACGTTCTTTTTTAGTTTCTCTTGAATTCATTTTCTTGTGTTCTGACAACATGAAACTGACAAATTACTTGTTGATTATAATATGAGACTTACCAGTTACTGCTGATAATACCAGTCTGTCTTCCAGTGTTGACAAGCGAACCTTCCAAAATGATGGTGGCGCACAGTGGCCCCCTGGCTGGCCACCATGATATGTGTGGGTGTAGATGGTGGCACACAGTGGCCCCCTGGCTGGCCACCATGGTATGTGTGGGTGTAGATGGTGGCACACAGTGGCCCCCTGGCTGGCCACCATGGTATGTGTGGGTGTAGATGGTGGCACACAGTGGCCCCCTGGCTGGCCACCATGGTATGTGTGGGTGTAGATGGTGGCACACAGTGGCCCCCTGGCTGGCCACCATGGTATGTGTGGGTGTAGATGGTGGCACACAGTGGCCCGATGGCTGGCCACCATGGTATGTGTGGGTGTAGATGGTGGCACACAGTGGCCCCCTGGCTGGCCATCATGGTATGTGTGGGTGTAGATGGTGGCACACAGTGGCCCCCTGGCTGGCCACCATGGTATGTGTGGGTGTAGATGGTGGCACACAGTGGCCCCCTGGCTGGCCACCATGGTATGTGTGGGTGTAGATGGTGGCACACAGTGGCCCCCTGGCTGGCCACCTTGGTATGTGTGGGTGTAGATGGTGGCACACAGTGGCCCCCTGGCTGGCCACCTTGGTATGTGTGGGTGTAGATGGTGGCACACAGTGGCCCCCTAGCTGGCCACCATGGTATGTGTGGGTGTAGATGGTGGCACACAGTGGCCCCCTGGCTGGCCACCATGGTATGTGTGGGTGTAGATGGTGGCACACAGTGGCCCCCTGGCTGGCCACCTTGGTATGTGTGGGTGTAGACGGTGGCACACAGTGGCCCCCTGTCTGGCCACAATGGTATGTGTGGGTGTAGATGGTGGCACACAGTGGCCCCCTGTCTGGCCACCATGGTATGTTTGGGTGTAGATGGTGGCACACAGTGGCCCCCTGGCTGGCCACCATGGTATGTGTGGGTGTAGATGGTGGCACACAGTGGCCCCCTGGCTGGCCACCATGGTATGTGTGGGTGTAGATGGTGGCACACAGTGGCCTCCTGGCTGGCCACCATGGTATTTGTGGGTGTAGATGGTGGCACACAGTGGCCCCCGGGCTGGCCACCTTGGTATGTGTGGGTGTAGATGGTGGCACACAGTGGCCCCCTGGCTGGCCACAATGGTATGTGTGGGTGTAGATGGTGGCACACAGTGGCCCCCTGGCTGGCCACCATGGTATGTGTGGGTGTAGATGGTGGCACACAGTGGCCCCCTGGCTGGCCACCATGGTATGTGTGGGTGTAGATGGTGGCACACAGTGGCCCCCTAGCTGGCCACCATGGTATGTGTGGGTGTAGATGGTGGCACACATTGGCCCCCTGGCTGGCCACCATGGTATGTGTGGGTGTAAATGGTGGCACACAGTGGCCCCCTGGCTGGCCACCATGGTATGTGTGGGTGTAGATGGTGGCACACAGTGGCCCCCTGGCTGGCTACCTTGGTATGTGTGGGTGTAGATGGTGGCACACAGTGGCCCCCTGGCTGGCCACAATGGTATGTGTGGGTGTAGATGGTGGCACACAGTGGCCCCCTGGCTGGCCACCATGGTATGTGTGGGTGTAGATGGTGGCACACAGTGGCCCCCTGGCTGGCCACCATGGTATGTGTGGGTGTAGATGGTGGCACACAGTGGCCCCCTGGCTGGCCACCATGGTATGTGTGGGTGTAGATGGTGGCACACAGTGGCCCCCTGGCTGGCCACCATGGTATGTGTGGGTGTAGATGGTGGCACACAGTGGCCCCCTGGCTGGCTACCTTGGTATGTGTGGGTGTAGATGGTGGCACACAGTGGCCCCCTGGCTGGCCACAATGGTATGTGTGGGTGTAGATGGTGGCACACAGTGGCCCCCTGGCTGGCCACCATGGTATGTGTGGGTGTAGATGGTGGCACACAGTGGCCCCCTGGCTGGCCACCATGGTATGTGTGGGTGTAGATGGTGGCACACAGTGGCCCCCTGGCTGGCCACCATGGTATGTGTGGGTGTAGATGGTGGCACACAGTGGCCCCCTGGCTGGCCACCATGGTATGTGTGGGTGTAGATGGTGGCACACAGTGGCCCCCTGGCTGGCTACCTTGGTATGTGTGGGTGTAGATGGTGGCACACAGTGGCCCCCTGGCTGGCCACAATGGTATGTGTGGGTGTAGATGGTGGCACACAGTGGCCCCCTGGCTGGCCACCATGGTATGTGTGGGTGTAGATGGTGGCACACAGTGGCCCCCTGGCTGGCCACCATGGTATGTGTGGGTGTAGATGGTGGCACACAGTGGCCCCCTGGCTGGCCACCATGGTATGTGTGGGTGTAGATGGTGGCACACAGTGGCCCCCTGGCTGGCCACCATGGTATGTGTGGGTGTAGATGGTGGCACACAGTGGCCCCCTGGCTGGCCACCATGGTATGTGTGGGTGTAGATGGTGGCACACAGTGGCCCCCTGGCTGGCCACCATGGTATGTGTGGGTGTAGATGGTGGCACACAGTAGCCCCCTGGCTGGCTACCATGGTATGTGTGGGTGTAGATGGTGGCACACAGTGGCCCCCTGGCTGGCCACAATGGTATGTGTGGGTGTAGATGGTGGCACACAGTGGCCCCCTGGCTGGCCACCATGGTATGTGTGGGTGTAGATGGTGGCACACAGTGGCCCCCTGGCTGGCCACCATGGTATGTGTGGGTGTAGATGGTGGCACACAGTGGCCCCCTGGCTGGCCACCATGGTATGTGTGGGTGTAGATGGTGGCACACAGTGGCCCCCTGGCTGGCCACCATGGTATGTGTGGGTGTAGATGGTGGCACACAGTGGCCCCCTGGCTGGCTACCTTGGTATGTGTGGGTGTAGATGGTGGCACACAGTGGCCCCCTGGCTGGCCACAATGGTATGTGTGGGTGTAGATGGTGGCACACAGTGGCCCCCTGGCTGGCCACCATGGTATGTGTGGGTGTAGATGGTGGCACACAGTGGCCCCCTGGCTGGCCACCATGGTATGTGTGGGTGTAGATGGTGGCACACAGTGGCCCCCTGGCTGGCCACCATGGTATGTGTGGGTGTAGATGGTGGCACACAGTGGCCCCCTGGCTGGCCACAATGGTATGTGTGGGTGTAGATGGTGGCACACAGTGGCCCCCTGGCTAGCCACCATGGTATGTGTGGGTGTAGATGGTGGCACACAGTGGCCCCCTGGCTGGCCACCATGGTATGTGTGGGTGTAGATGGTGGCACACAGTGGCCCCCTGGCTGGCCACCATGGTATGTGTGGGTGTAGATGGTGGCACACAGTGGCCCCCTGGCTGGCCATCATGGTATGTGTGGGTGTAGATGGTGGCACACAGTGGCCCCCTGGCTGGCCACAATGTGGTAGGGTGGGAGGTTAAGAGCACAGGCAAGACTGCGCCACATTGTGGTGGTGTGTGGTGACTGCGACCTTACCTGTCTTGTGGAGGGAAGACTGCTCACCTGGGTGTGCCCTCCTCCAGCAGACCTCTCTCACCAGTATTGACAGGTTACCCTCCTCCTGCAGGCGGCCCTGACCACCTTCTCCAGACGCCTGTGGTGGGCCAGCAGAGGTCACGTTCACCTGGGTCAGGTCAACCTGGTGGTGCCCGCAGCAGTGTCGCAAGCTTGTGCTCTCCGGCCAACCGCCAGAGCGACTTGGCAACGCTGGAACCTTGCTGATATATTACTCTCCCCAGGTGAGTTCTTCCTCCCCAGCCTCTCCCCAGGTGAGTTCTTCCTCCCCAGCCTCTCCCCAGGTGAGTTCTTCCTCCCCAGCCTCTCCCCAGGTGAGTTCTTCCTCCCCAGCCTCTCCCCAGGTGAGTTCTTCCTCCCCAGCCTCTCCCCAGGTGAGTTCTTCCTCCCCAGCCTCTCCCCAGGTGAGTTCTTCCTCCCCAGCCTCTCCCCAGGTGAGTTCTTCCTCCCCAGCCTCTCCCCAGGTGAGTTCTTCCTCCCCAGCCTCTTCCCAAGTGAGTTCTTCCTCCCCAGCCTCTCCCCAGGTGAGTTCTTCCTCCCCAGCCTCTCCCCAGGTGAGTTCTTCCTCCCCAGCCTCTCCCCTGGCAGGTCTTCCTCCCCAGCCTCTCCCCTGGCAGGTCCTCCTCCCCAGCCTCTCCCCAGGTGAGTTCTTCCTCCCCAGCCTCTCCCCTGGCAGGTCTTCCTCCCCAGCCTCTCCCCTGGCAGGTCTTCCTCCCCAGCCTCTCCCCAGGTGAGTTCTTCCTAACCCAGCCTCTCCCCTGGCAGGTCCTCGTCCCCAGCCTCTCCCCTGACTGGTCCTCCTCCCCAGCCTCTCCCCTGGCAGGTCTTCCTCCCCAGCCTCTCCCCTGGCAGGTCTTCCTCCCCAGCCTCTCCCCAGGTGAGTTCTTCCTCCCCAGCCTCTCCCCTGACTGGTCCTCCTCCCCAGCCTCTCCCCTGGCAGGTCTTCCTCCCCAGCCTCTCCCCTGACTGGTCCTCCTCCCCAGCCTCTCCCCTGGCAGGTCTTCCTCCCCAGCCTCTCCCCTGACAGGTCCTCCTCCCCAGCCTCTCCCCTGGCAGGTCCTCCTCCCCAGCCTCTCCCCGGCAGGTCTTCCTCCCCAGCCTCTCCCCTGGCAGGTCCTCCTCCCCAGCCTCTCCCCTGACTGGTCCTCCTCCCCAGCCTCTCCCCTGGAAGGTCTTCCTCCCCAGCCTCTCCCCTGGCAGGTCCTCCTCCCCAGCCTCTCCCCTGGCAGGTCTTCCTCCCCAGCCTCTCCCCTGGCAGGTCTTCCTCCCCAGCCTCTCCCCTGGCAGGTCTTCCTCCCCAGCCTCTCCCCTGGCAGGTCTTCCTCTCCAGCCTCTCCCCTAGCAGGTCCTCCTCCCCAGCCTCTCCCCTGGCAGGTCTTCCTCCGCAGCCTCTCCCCTGGCAGGACCTCCTCCCCAGCCTCTCCCCTGGCAGGTCTTCCTCCCCAGCCTCTCCCCTGGCAGGTCTTCCTCCCCAGCCTCTCCCCTGACAGGTCTTCCTCCCCAGCCTCTCCCCTGGCAGGTCCTCCTCCCTAGCCTCTCCCCTGACAGGTCCTCCTCCCCAGCCTCTCCCCTGACAGGTCCTCCTCCCCAGCCTCTCCCCTGGCAGGTCTTCCTCCCCAGCCTCTCCCTGGCAGGTCTTCCTCCCAGCCTCTCCCCTGACAGGTCCTCCTCCCCAGCCTCTCCCCTGACTGGTCCTCCTCCCCAGCCTCTCCCCTGGCAGGTCTTCCTCCCCAGCCTCTCCCCTGGCAGGTCTTCCTCCCCAGCCTCTCCCCTGGCAGGTCTTCCTCCCCAGCCTCTCCCCTGACAGGTCCTCCTCCCCAGCCTCTCCCCTGACTGGTCCTCCTCCCCAGCCTCTCCCCTGCCAGGTCTTCCTCCCCAGCCTCTCCCCTGGCAGGTCTTCCTCCCCAGCCTCTCCCCTGGCAGGTCTTCCTTCCCAGCCTCTCCCCTGACAGGTCCTCCTCCCCAGCCTCTTCCCTGACAGGTCCTCCTCCCCAGCCTCTCCCCTGACAGGTCCTCCTCCCCAGCCTCTCCCCTGACAGGTCCTCCTCCCCAGCCTCTCCCCTGGCAGGTGCTCCTCCCCAGCCTCTCCCCTGGCAGGTCCTCCTCCCTAGACCCTGCTGACAGGTCCTCCTCCCCAGCCTCTCCCCTGACAAGTCCTCTCCCCAGCCTCTCCCCTGGCAGGTCCTCCTCCCCAGACCCTGCTGACAGGTCCTCCTCCCAGCCTCTCCCCTGACAGGTCCTCCTCCCCAGCCTCTCCCCTGACAGGTCCTCCTCCCCAGCCTCTCCCCTGGCAGGTCCTCCTCCCTAGACCCTGCTGACAGGTCCTCCTCCCCAGCCTCTCCCCTGACAAGTCCTCTTCCCCAGCCTCTCCCCTGGCAGGTCCTCCTCCCCAGACCCTGCTGACAGGTCCTCCTCCCCAGCCTCTCCCCTGACAGGTCCTCCTCCCCAGCCTCTCCCCTGACAGGTCCTCCTCCCCAGCCTCTCCCCTGACAGGTCCTCCTCCCCAGCCTCTCCCTGACAGGTCCTCCCCAGTCTCTTCCCTGACAGGTCCTCCTCCCCAGCCTCTCCCCTGGCAGGTCTTCCTCCCCAGCCTCTCCCTGACAGGTCTTCCTCCTCATCCTCTCCCCTGACAGGCGCTCCTCCCCAGCCTATCCCCTGGCAGGTCCTCCTCCCCAGACCCTCCTGACAGGTCCTCCTCCCCAGCCTCTCCCCTGACAAGTCCTCTTCCCCAGCCTCTCCCCTGGCAGGTCCTCCTCCCCAGACCCTCCTGACAGGTCCTCCTCCCCAGCCTCTCCCCTGACAGGTCCTCCTCCCCAGCCTCTCCCCTGACAGGTGCTCCTCCCCAGCCTCTCCCCTGGCATGTCCTCCTCCCCAGACCCTCCTGACAGGTCCTCCTCCCCAGCCTCTCCCCTGACAAGTCCCCTTCCCCAGCCTCTCCTCTGGCAGGTCCTCCTCCCCAGACCCTCATGACTCCCTCCCCAGCCTCTCCCCTGACAGGTCCTCCTCCCCAGCCTCTCCCCTGACAGGTCCTCCTCCCCAGCCTCTCCCCTGACAGGTGCTCCTCCCCAGCCTCTCCCCTGGCAGGTCCTCCTCCCCAGACCCTCCTGACAGGTCCTCCTCCCCAGCCTCTCCCCTGACAGGTCCTCCTCCCCAGCCTCTCCCCTGACAGGTCCTCCCCAGCCTCTCCCCTGGCAGGTCCTCCTCCCCAGACCCTGCTGACAGGTCCTCCTCCCCAGCCTCTCCCCTGACAGGTCCTCCTCCCCAGCCTCTCCCCTGGCAGGTCCTCCTCCCCAGCCTGTCCCCTGGCAGGTCCTCCTCCCCAGCCTCTCCCCTCGTAGGACCTCCCCATCCTGTCTGATGGCAGGTCCTCCTCCCTAGCCTCTCCCCAGGCTGGTCTTCTTCCCCAGCTTCTCCCCTGGCGGGTCTTCCTCAGCCTCCCCGGGGAGTTCCTCCTCCTCCTTTGCCTCCCGGGGAGTTTAGAGAACTGTACATGATATATATATGCTGGTGAGGTGAGTCTTGACAATACTCTCTCTCAACAAGAAAGGTTAATGATGTATTGAAGAGATTTTTGTATAATCCTGTGTGCCTACTACTGTATATTGTTTGGTAAGGGATCATCCCAAAACCTGTGTACCTACAGTTGTATATTGTTGTAAGTTTGTATAACATGATATTTAGTGAAGGTTATATGTAAGTATATTGTTGTAAGTTTGTATAACATGATATTTAGTGAAGGTTATATGTGAGTATATTGTTGCAGGGATGGGATGGCAGTGGGGACCTGAGGGTAATGTAGGGGTCCACGTGTCACAACCAGAAGGATGTACAAGACCTGGACAACACATCATACTTGATCCCCACATACTACACAGCCTTCACCAAGATCACCACTTGCTGCACACACTAGGTAAGTCCCACTCTTACTGGCTCAGACTCTTACTGGCTCAGACTCTTACTGGCTCAGACTCTTACTGGCTCAGACTCTTACTGGCTCAGACTCTTACTGGCTCAGACTCTTACTGGCTCAGACTCTTACTGGCTCAGACTCTTACTGGCTCAGACTCTTACTGGCTCAGACTCTTACTGGCTCAGACTCTTACTGCTCAGACTCTTACTGGCTCAGACTCTTACTGGCTCAGACTCTTACTGGCTCAGACTCTTACTGCTCAGACTCTTACTGGCTCAGACTCTTACTGGCTCAGACTCTTACTGGCTCAGACTCTTACTGGCTCAGACTCTTACTGGCTCAGACTCTTACTGCTCAGACTCTTACTGGCTCAGACTCTTACTGGCTCAGACTCTTACTGGCTCAGACTCTTACTGGCTCAGACTCTTACTGGCTCAGACTCTTACTGGCTCAGACTCTTACTGGCTCAGACTCTTACTGGCTCAGACTCTTACTGGCTCAGACTCTTACTGGCTCAGACTCTTACTGGCTCAGACTCTTACTGGCTCAGACTCTTACTGGCTCAGACTCTTACTGGCTCAGACTCTTACTGGCTCAGACTCTTACTGGCTCAGACTCTTACTGGCTCAGACTCTTACTGGCTCAGACTCTTACTGGCTCAGACTCTTACTGGCTCAGACTCTTACTGGCTCAGACTCTTACTGGCTCAGACTCTTACTGGCTCAGACTCTTACTGGCTCAGACTCTTACTGGCTCAGACTCTTACTGGCTCAGACTCTTACTGGCTCAGACTCTTACTGGCTCAGACTCTTACTGGCTCAGACTCTTACTGGCTCAGACTCTTACTGGCTCAGACTCTTACTGGCTCAGACTCTTACTGGCTCAGACTCTTACTGGCTCAGACTCTTACTGGCTCAGACTCTTACTGGCTCAGACTCTTACTGGCTCAGACTCTTACTGGCTCAGACTCTTACTGGCTCAGACTCTTACTGGCTCAGACTCTTACTGGCTCAGACTCTTACTGGCTCAGACTCTTACTGGCTCAGACTCTTACTGGCTCAGACTCTTACTGGCTCAGACTCTTACTGGCTCAGACTCTTACTGGCTCAGACTCTTACTGGCTCAGACTCTTACTGGCTCAGACTCTTACTGCTCAGACTCTTACTGGCTCAGACTCTTACTGGCTCAGACTCTTACTGGCTCAGACTCTTACTGGCTCAGACTCTTACTGGCTCAGACTCTTACTGGCTCAGACTCTTACTGGCTCAGACTCTTACTGCTCAGACTCTTACTGGCTCAGACTCTTACTGGCTCAGACTCTTACTGGCTCAGACTCTTACTGGCTCAGACTCTTACTGGCTCAGACTCTTACTGGCTCAGACTCTTACTGGCTCAGACTCTTACTGGCTCAGACTCTTACTGGCTCAGACTCTTACTGGCTCAGACTCTTACTGGCTCAGACTCTTACTGGCTCAGACTCTTACTGGCTCAGACTCTTACTGGCTCAGACTCTTACTGGCTCAGACTCTTACTGGCTCAGACTCTTACTGGCTCAGACTCTTACTGGCTCAGACTCTTACTGGCTCAGACTCTTACTGGCTCAGACTCTTACTGGCTCAGACTCTTACTGGCTCAGACTCTTACTGGCTCAGACTCTTACTGGCTCAGACTCTTACTGCTCAGACTCTTACTGGCTCAGACTCTTACTGGCTCAGACTCTTACTGGCTCAGACTCTTACTGGCTCAGACTCTTACTGGCTCAGACTCTTACTGGCTCAGACTCTTACTGGCTCAGACTCTTACTGGCTCAGACTCTTACTGGCTCAGACTCTTACTGGCTCAGACTCTTACTGGCTCAGACTCTTACTGGCTCAGACTCTTACTGGCTCAGACTCTTACTGGCTCAGACTCTTACTGGCTCAGACTCTTACTGGCTCAGACTCTTACTGGCTCAGACTCTTACTGGCTCAGACTCTTACTGGCTCAGACTCTTACTGGCTCAGACTCTTACTGGCTCAGACTCTTACTGGCTCAGACTCTTACTGGCTCAGACTCTTACTGGCTCAGACTCTTACTGGCTCAGACTCTTACTGGCTCAGACTCTTACTGGCTCAGACTCTTACTGGCTCAGACTCTTACTGGCTCAGACTCTTACTGGCTCAGACTCTTACTGGCTCAGACTCTTACTGGCTCAGACTCTTACTGGCTCAGACTCTTACTGGCTCAGACTCTTACTGCTCAGACTCTTACTGCTCAGACTCTTACTGGCTCAGACTCTTACTGGCTCAGACTCTTACTGGCTCAGACTCTTACTGCTCAGACTCTTACTGGCTCAGACTCTTACTGGCTCAGACTCTTACTGGCTCAGACTCTTACTGGCTCAGACTCTTACTGGCTCAGACTCTTACTGCTCAGACTCTTACTGGCTCAGACTCTTACTGGCTCAGACTCTTACTGGCTCAGACTCTTACTGGCTCAGACTCTTACTGGCTCAGACTCTTACTGCTCAGACTCTTACTGGCTCAGACTCTTACTGGCTCAGACTCTTACTGCTCAGACTCTTACTGGCTCAGACTCTTACTGGCTCAGACTCTTACTGCTCAGACTCTTACTGGCTCAGACTCTTACTGCTCAGACTCTTACTGGCTCAGACTCTTACTGGCTCAGACTCTTACTGGCTCAGACTCTTACTGGCTCAGACTCTTACTGGCTCAGACTCTTACTGGCTCAGACTCTTACTGGCTCAGACTCTTACTGGCTCAGACTCTTACTGGCTCAGACTCTTACTGGCTCAGACTCTTACTGGCTCAGACTCTTACTGGCTCAGACTCTTACTGGCTCAGACTCTTACTGGCTCAGACTCTTACTGGCTCAGACTCTTACTGGCTCAGACTCTTACTGGCTCAGACTCTTACTGGCTCAGACTCTTACTGGCTCAGACTCTTACTGGCTCAGACTCTTACTGGCTCAGACTCTTACTGGCTCAGACTCTTACTGGCTCAGACTCTTACTGGCTCAGACTCTTACTGGCTCAGACTCTTACTGGCTCAGACTCTTACTGGCTCAGACTCTTACTGGCTCAGACTCTTACTGGCTCAGACTCTTACTGGCTCAGACTCTTACTGGCTCAGACTCTTACTGGCTCAGACTCTTACTGGCTCAGACTCTTACTGGCTCAGACTCTTACTGGCTCAGACTCTTACTGGCTCAGACTCTTACTGGCTCAGACTCTTACTGGCTCAGACTCTTACTGGCTCAGACTCTTACTGCTCAGACTCTTACTGGCTCAGACTCTTACTGGCTCAGACTCTTACTGGCTCAGACTCTTACTGGCTCAGACTCTTACTGCTCAGACTCTTACTGGCTCAGACTCTTACTGCTCAGACTCTTACTGGCTCAGACTCTTACTGGCTCAGACTCTTACTGGCTCAGACTCTTACTGGCTCAGACTCTTACTGGCTCAGACTCTTACTGGCTCAGACTCTTACTGGCTCAGACTCTTACTGGCTCAGACTCTTACTGGCTCAGACTCTTACTGGCTCAGACTCTTACTGCTCAGACTCTTACTGGCTCAGACTCTTACTGGCTCAGACTCTTACTGGCTCAGACTCTTACTGCTCAGACTCTTACTGGCTCAGACTCTTACTGGCTCAGACTCTTACTGGCTCAGACTCTTACTGGCTCAGACTCTTACTGGCTCAGACTCTTACTGGCTCAGACTCTTACTGGCTTTAAAATAGGATGGTTGAACAACACTTGGCAAGAAGAGGAAATGTAAGTGAAATGTGATATGTGGCTTCATTCCCGCGCGAGGAACTTCTACTGTGTTTCCAACATATTGAAATATAACCAAAATTATTCTAGCCAAGGAAAGTCAATAAAGAATTTCCTCAAATTATTCAGCCAGTGTTATTGAGGTACCAATATTTATGTTTAGATGGGACTTCTGGAGTTGTGGAATTTATATATGCTGTCTGTTTTTACCATATCCTGAATTAGTGTGTACCATTCAGCCACTTTTCTTATATTGGTATAGAAATATTTCTTTACATCTTTATTCACTAGTTTCTAACTTAGTTTCATGTTAAGTTTTCTAGTGGCTCATACCTAAATTTCACACAACCGTCAACTCTCCACATCTCTTCCAATCTTAAAGGTTGTGATTGGGTCACCCTCACTCTTCAGTCTGCCATGGTAGGTAAGTTTCAAGCCTCCATCCAGCCTTTCCCTGTAGCTTACCTTCCTTCATTCTGGTACCGACTTGTTCTCCTCCTCCGTGAGCTCATGCGGACAAACCGTACAAGGATATTCTAGTTTTGGACCTTACCTTGGATATGAACAGCTTGCTAAATACTTCCTTATCCATATACTTGTTAGCTGTTCTGATATTTACCAGCAGACACTTGGTCACCTTGAGTATTCCCCTAATGTGGTCCACTGGCGACAGGTTACGGGTAATGTCAACTCCTAAGGTCTTCTCAGACATAGAAAACTGAGTCTCATATCATGCTAAGTAATAATGATAGTGAGACTGTCTTTATCTCTTCATCATTACTTTACATTTGCTAGTGTTGAATTTCATCAACCATGTTTCAGACCAAATTTGGGCTCTGTTAATGTTCCCTTGTAAGCTGATGCAATCCTCCCTGCTTTTTACTTTGCTCAAGACCTTTGCATCATCAGCAGAGATATTCAGGTAGGAGTCCATACCTTCAGGTTGCTCGTTCACATACATAATGAAGAGTAATGGTCCCAAGAGAGAGCCGTGGGACACTCCACCGGTGACCACCCATTTGGAGAAGATAACATGTGTCCTCTGTTTCCTTTTACTAAGGTAATCCTCTAACCATCACACAAGTCTACCATTTACACCTGCCTGGTGGTTCAGCTTCGTAATCAGCCTCCTATGCGGTCGTGTCAAATGCTTTCTTGTGCTCATGTTAGAAAACATGTACACAACCTTCCTCTTCGTCTTAGACCGAGGTTACTTTCTCGGAAATCTAAGAGACTCGTTACACATCAGCTCCTTCCCTTTAAGTCATGTTACCTCAATCTTAAGTAATTTCTCCTCTATAGAAAGTCATCCATTTGGTTTCTCAATATTTTTTCCAGTTCGTTACTGACCACACTCATCAAGGAAACTAGACTGTACCTCAGCACCTCCTCCCGGTCTCCTTTCTTATAGATGGGTATGATGTTTGCCTTTTTCCACTGCCTTGGTAATTTACCTTTCTCCAGCGACATCTTGAGCAGTATTTCCAATAGTCTGTCTAGAGTATTTGCTCACATTCTCAGCACATGTGGTGAAATTTCATTACGACCATGAGACTTGTATGGGTCAAGATATTTTATTATTCAATTTGTCCTTTCTAGATATGTCATCGTTTAGTAAAATGTTTTGCCCAGCCCGTCTCACTAGTGTTGTGAAAACATTATGAACTTGTTATTCAGTTCCTCATCCTCAGTCTTCATTCCTCTGTGAATCCCTTAATCTGATCAGGTGCTCTTTAACTAATAATCTATATTTGACAAATTTATGGAAAAGTGTTGGATTTTGACCAGCCTTGTCCATAATTCTATTTGTGAAACTTCACTGTTCCTCCTACCTTATCTTGTCCTGTTCGTTCCGTGTATACTCTACATAAGCTGGCTGACTGGAGTCTTGTCTATGTGTCCGCCATTGCACATCCTGAAGCTGCTTTACTTCCTAACATCGTTCACTTAACCATTCTTGCTTCTGTTCGTGAGGCTACAGCCACACATGTTCTCAGTCTATCATGGAGCCTTCTACCACCATTCCCTGGTTTCTCACGACTGATTTCCATGTGCCACTTTATGTTACCATACAAAATGATAAGTTCTATGTAGTTCCCACCATTATATATCCCGCTCAGTTCCTGTTTCATTTCTTCTCTTTTAACTTTCTCACATAATGAAACGTAAGCATTCCATTCTTTGCGTCATATATAATATCATTATCCATGTCCTAATGTGTGTCAAGATAGTACCAAGTGTGTATCTCATTTGCTCAGTACTTGACCAAGTGAGTGTTGTTCTGCTTCATACAGGTATTCATCATATTGTATATTGTGTTGTTGTGAGACAGGAGCTTCCCTGGTGGCTGCCTGGGCCCGGTACCGGTGGGGAGTGTTTGAGGAGCGAGGCTACCAACACCATCCTCGCTATCCTTCTGCCTACCTCCACGACCACAACCTCAGGCCCACTGCCTGCACCACCCACCACACCCACACGCCACACTCCACCACCACCACCACCAAATGGTTAGTCTTGAACAAATCTTAAAATCTTCCCTCTACACACACTTAGTGGCCATACTGATGTATATGTGGCTTACTTACTGATCATGCTGATGTATGGTGTGGCTTACTTACTGATCATGCTGATGTATGTTGTGGCTTACTTACTGATCATGCAGATATATGGTGTGGCTTACTTACTGATCATGCCGATGTATGGTGTGGCTTACTTACTGATAATGCTGATTTATGGTGTGGCTTACTTACTGATCATGCTGATGTATGGTGTGGCTTACTGATCATGCTGATGTATAGTGTGGCTTACTGATAATGCTGATGTATGGTGTGGCTTAGTTACTAATCATGCTGATGTATGGTGTGGCTTACTTACTCATCATGCTGATGTATGGTGTGGCTTACTTACTGATAATGCTGATGTATGGTGTGGCTTACTTACTGATCATGCTGATTTATGGTGTGGCTTACTTACTGATCATGCTGATGTATGGTGTGGCTTACTGATCATGCTGATATATGGTGTGGCATACTTACTGATCATGCTGATGTATGTTGTGGCTTACTTACTGATCATGCAGATATATGGTGTGGCTTACTGATCATGCTGATATATGGTGTGGCTTAGTTACTGATCATGCTGATGTATGAGGTGGCTTACTTACAGATCATGCTGATGTATAGTGTGTCTTACTGATCATGCTGATGTATGGTGTGGCTTACTTACTGATCATGCTGATATATGGTGTGGCTTACTTACTGATCATGCTGATGTATAGTGTGGCTTACTGATCATGCTGATGTATGGTGTGGCTTAGTTACTGATCATGCTGATGTATGGTGTGGCTTACTTACTGATCATGCTGATGTATGGTGTGGCTTACTGATCATGCTGATGTATGGTGTGGCTTACTGATCATGCTGATGTATAGTGTGGCTTACTGATCATGCTGATATATGGTGTGGCTTACTTACTGATCATGCTGATGTATAGTTTGGCTTACTGATAATGCTGATGTATGGTGTGGCTTAGTTACTGATCATGCTGATGTATGGTGTGGCTTACTGATCATGCTGATGTATGGTGTGGTTTAGTTACTGATCATGCTGATGTATGGTGTGGCTTAGTTACTGATCATGCTGATGTATGGTGTGGCTTACTGATCATGCTGATGTATGGTGTGGCTTACTGATCATGCTGATATATGGTGTGGCTTACTTACTGATCATACTGATGTATGGTCTGGCTTACTTATGATCATGCTGATATATGGTGTGGCTTACTTACTGATCATGCTGATGTATAGTGTGGCTTACTTACTGATCATGCTGATATATGGTGTGGCTTACTGATCATGCTGATATATGGTGTGGCTTACTGATCATGCTGATGTATGGTGTGGCTTACTGATCATGCTGATGTATGGTGTGGCTTACTTACTGATCATACTGATGTATGGTGTGGCTTAATTACTGATCATGCTGATGTATGGTGTGGCTTATTTACTGAACATGCTGATGTATGGGGTGGCTTACTTACTCATCATGCTGATGTATGGTGTGGCTTACTTACTGATCATGCTGATGTATGGTGTGGCTTACTGATCATCCTGATATATGGTGTGGCGTACTTACTGATCATGCTGATATATGGTGTGGCTTACTGATCATGCTGATGTATGGTGTGGCTTACTGATCATGCTGATGTATGGTGTGGCTTACTTACTGATCATGCTGATGTATGGTGTGGCTTACTGATCATGCTGATGTATGGTGTGGCTTGCTTACTGATCATGCTGATGTATGGTGTGGCTTACTTACTGATCATGCTGATGTATGGTGTGGCTTAGTTACTGATCATGCTGATGTATGGTGTGGCTTACTGATTATGCTGATGTATGATGTGGCTTACTTACTGATCATGCTGATGTATGGTGTGGCTTACTTACTGATCATGCTGATGTATGGTGTGGCTTACTGATCATGCTGATGTATGGTGTGGCTTACTGATCATGCTGATGTATGGTGTGGCTTACTTACTGATCATGCTGATGTATAGTGTGGCTTACTTACTGATCATGCTGATGTATGGTGTGGCTTACTGATCATGTTGATGTATGGTGTGGCTTATTTACTGAACATGCCGATGTATGGTGTGGCTTACTGATCATGCTGATGTATGGTGTGGCTTAGTTACTGATAATGATGATGTATGGTGTGGCTTACTTACTGATCATGCTGATGTATGGTGTGGCTTACTTTATGATCATGCTGATGTATGGTGTGGCTTAGTTGCTGATCATGCTGATGTATGGTGTGGCTTATTTACTGAACATGCTGATGTATGGTGTGGCTTACTGATCATGCTGATGTATGGTGTGGCTTACTGATCATGCTGATGTATGATGTGGCTTATTTACTGAACATGCTGATGTTTGGTGTTGCTTACTGATCATGCTTATATATGGCGTGGCTTACTTACTGATCATGCTGTTATATAGTGTGGCTTACTGATCATGCTGATGTATGATGTGGCTTATTTACTGCTCATGCTGATGTATGGTGTGGCTTACTGATCATGCTGGTGTACGGTGTGCCTTACTGATCATGCTGATGTATGGTGTGGCTAAGTTACTGATCATGCTGATGTATGGTGTGGCTTACTGATCATGCTGATGTATGGTGTGGCTTACTGATCATGCTGATGTATGGTGTAGCTTATTTACTGAACATGCTGATGTATGGTGTGGCTTACTGATCATGCTGATATATGGTGTGGCTTAGTTACTGATCATGCTGATGTATGGTGTGGCTTACTGATCATGCTGATGTATGGTGTGGCTTACTTACTGATCATGCTGATGTATGGTGTGGCTTACTGAACAGGCTGATGTATGGTGTGGCTTATTTACTGATCATGCTGATGTATGGTGCTGTTTACTTACTGATCATGCTGATGTATGGTGTGGCTTATTTACTGAACATGCTGATGTATGGTGTGGCTTACTGATCATGCTGATGTATGGTGTGGCTTAGTTACTGATAATGCTGATGTATGGTGTGGCTTATTTACTGATCATGCTGATGTATGGTGTGGCTTACTTACTGATCATGCTGATGTATGGTGTGGCTTACTTACTGATCATGCTGATGTATGGTGTGGCTTATTACTGAACATGCTGATGTATGGTGTGGCTTATTTACTGAACATGCTGATGTATGGTGTGGCTTACTTACTGATCATGCTGATGTATGGTGTGGCTTACTTACTGATCATGCTGATGTATGGTGTGGCTTATTTACTGAACATGCTGATGTATGGTGTGACTTACTTACTGATCATGCTGATGTGTGGTGTGGCTTACTTACTGATCATGCTGATATATGGTGTGGCTTACTGATCATGCTGATGTATGGTGTGGCTTACTTACTGATCATGCTGATATATGGTGTGGCTTATTGATCATGCTGATATATGGTGTGGCTTACTTACTGATCATGCTGATGTATGATGTGGCTTCAGAATGTAATGATCAGCATTTTGATCACCTACATATATGTTGTTCAGTTATAGCCGGAAGTTCTGCTATAGCTGTATTACTAATAGTATTAGTAGTAGTAGTGGTAGTAGTAGCGGTATTAGTAGTATTGGTAGTAGTAATGGTAGTAGTAGTAGTAGTGATAGTACTAGTGGTGGTAGTAGTAGCAGTGCTAGTAGTAGTGGTAGTTGTAGTAGTAGTAGTGTAGTAGTGTAGTAGTAGTGGTAGTAGTAGTGGTAGTGGTAATAGTAGTGGTAGTATTTGTGGTAGCAGTAGTAGTAGTGGTACTAGTAGTGGTGGTAGTAGTAGTAGTGGTAGTAGTAGTGGTAGCAGTAGTGGTAGTAGTGGAAGTAGTAGTTGTAGTGGTAGTAGTAGTAGTAGTGGCAGTAGTAGTAGTGGTAGTAGTAGTAGTAGTAGTAGTAGTGGTAGTAGTAGTGGTAATAGTAGTAGTAGTAGTAGTAGTAGTAGTAGTAGTAGTAGTAGTAGTAGTAGTGGCAATTGTAGAAGTAGTAGTAGTAGTAGTAGTAGTAGTAGTAGTAGTAGTAGTAGTAGTAGTAGTGGTAGTAGTAGTGGTAGTAGTAGTAGTGATAGTAGTAGTGGTAGTAGTAGTAGTAGTGATAGTAGTTGTAGTAGTGGTAGTAGTGGTAGTAGTAGTAGTGGTAGTAGTAGTAGTAGTGGTAGTAGTAGTGGTAATAGTAGTAGTAGTAGTAGTAGTAGTAGTAGTAGTAGTAGTGGTAGTAGTAGTA
>NC_092264.1:19918882-19921382 GCF_036320965.1 Panulirus ornatus
TATGAGTCCACGGGGAAAATTAAACACGAAAAGTTCCCAAGTGCACTTTCGTGTAATAATCACATCATCAGGGGAGACACAAGAGAGGAATATAACAGTCAGTTGATATACATCGAAGAGACGAAGCTAGGACGCCATTTGGTAAACATGTGTCTCCCCTGATGATGTGATTATTACACGAAAGTGCACTTGGGAACTTTTCGTGTTTAATTTTCCCCGTGGACTCATAGGAATATCTTGATCACGCGCAAAATTGTGATCCTTTCCAATATATATATATATATATATATATATATATATATATATATATATATATATATATATATATATATATATATATGTATATATATACCTGATGATAGGGGAGAAATAACACTTCCCACGTATTCCCTGCGTGTCGTAGAAGACGACTAAAAGGGGAGGGAGCGGGGGCTGGAAATCCTCCCTTGTTTTTTTTTTTTAATTTTCCAAAAGAAGGAACAGAGAAGGGGGCCAGGTGAGAATATTCCCTCAGAGGCCCAGTCCTCTGTTCTTAACGCTACCTTGCTAACGCGGGAAATGGCGAATAGGTTGAAAATATATATATATATATATATATATATATATATATATATATATATATATATATATATATATATATATATATATATATATAACTGGAGGGATGTCTGATCATTATCTTGTGGAGGCTAAGGTGAAGATTAGTATGGGTTTTCAGAAAAGAAGAGTGAATGTTGGGGTGAAGAAGGTGGTGAGAGTAAGTGAGCTTGGGAAGGAGACCTGTGTGAAGAAGTATCAGGAGAGACTGTGTACAGAATGGAAAAAGGTGAGAACAATGGAAGTAAGGGGAGTGGGGGAGGAATGGGATGTATTTAGGGAATCATTGATGGATTGCGCAAAAGATGCTTGTAGCATGAGAAGAGTGGGAGGTGGGCTGTTTAGAAAGGGTAGTGAGTGGTGGGATGAAGAAGTAAGAGTATTAGTGAAAGAGAAGAGAGAGGCATTTGGACGATTTTTGCAGGGAAAAGATGCAATTGAGTGGGAGAAGTATAAAAGAAAGAGACAGGAGGTCAAGAGAAAGGTGCAAGAGGTGAAAAAAAGGGCAAATGAGAGTTGGGGTGAGAGACTATCAGTAAATTTTAGGGAGAATAAAAAGATGTTCTGGAAGGAGGTAAATAGGGTGCGTAAGACAAGGGAGCAAATGGGAACTTCAGTGAAGGGCGTAAATGGGGAGGTGATAACAAGTAGTGGTGATGTGAGAAGGAGATGGAATGAGTATTTTGAAGGTTTGTTGAATGTGTCTGATGACAGAGTGGCAGATATAGGGTGTTTGGGTCGAGGTGGTGTGCAAAGTGAGAGGGTTAGGGAAAATGATTTGGTAAACAGAGAAGAGGTAGTAAAAGCTTTGCGGAAGATGAAAGCCGGCAAGGCAGCAGGTTTGGATGGTATTGCAGTGGAATTTATTAAAAAAGGGGGTGACTGTATTGTTGACTGGTTGGTAAGGTTATTTAATGTATGTATGACTCATGGTGAGGTGCCTGAGGATTGGCGGAATGCGTGCATAGTGCCATTGTACAAAGGCAAAGGGGATAAGAGTGAGTGCTCAAATTACAGAGGTATAAGTTTGTTGAGTATTCCTGGTAAATTATATGGGAGGGTGTTGATTGAGAGGGTGAAGGCATGTACAGAGCATCAAACTGGGGAAGAGCAGTGTGGTTTCAGAAGTGGTAGAGGATGTGTGGATCAGGTGTTTGCTTTGAAGAATGTATGTGAGAAATACTTAGAAAAGCAAATGGATTTGTATGTAGCATTTATGGATCTGGAGAAGGCATATGATAGAGTTGATAGAGATGCTCTGTGGAAGGTATTAAGAATATATGGTGTGGGAGGCAAGTTGTTAGAAGCAGTGAAAAGTTTTTATCGAGGATGTAAGGCGTGTGTACGTGTAGGAAGAGAGGAAAGTGATTGGTTCTCAGTGAATGTAGGTTTGCGGCAGGGGTGTGTGATGTCTCCATGGTTGTTTAATTTGTTTATGGATGGGGTTGTTAGGGAGGTAAATGCAAGAGTCTTGGAAAGAGGGGCAAGTATGAAGTCTGTTGGGCATGAGAGAGCTTGGGAAGTGAGTCAGTTGTTGTTCGCTGATGATACAGCGCTGGTGGCGGATTCATGTGAGAAACTGCAGAAGCTGGTGACTGAGTTTGGTAAAGTGTGTGGAAGAAGAAAGTTAAGAGTAAATGTGAATAAGAGCAAGGTTATTAGGTACAGTAGGGTTGAGGGTCAAGTCAATTGGGAGGTGAGTTTGAAAGGAGAAAAACTGGAGGAAGTGAAGTGTTTTAGATATCTGGGAGTGGATCTGTCAGCGGATGGAACCATGGAAGCGGAAGTGGATCATAGGGTGGGGGAGGGGGCGAAAATTTTGGGAGCCTTGAAAAATGTGTGGAAGTCGAGAACATTATCCCGGAAAGCAAAAATGGGTATGTTTGAAGGAATAGTGGTTCCA